>NC_069505.1:487096875-487199424 GCF_027579735.1 Bombina bombina | reverse complement strand
GTTTACCCAATGCGCAGTGCTAGGTGATATACCTGCCCTGACCATGCTTTGCAGACCAGCTATCCGTGGTCATATGGACCCTTGCCCCAACGCTGTGTGCCAGACATGCCATAACTTCCTTTCTCACAACAGAGTACAGGTTTGGGATTGCCTTTTGTGAAAAGAAATTTCTGCCAGGTACCTTCCACTGCGGTGTCCCAATAGATACAAATTTTTTGAAAGCATCAGACTCCACCAGCTTGTATGGTAAAAGCTGGCGGGCTAAGAGTTCAGACAAGCCAGCTGTCAGACGCCGGGCAAGGGGGGTGGAGGTGACTTTGAGAAATTGGCTTCTTACACTCAAACATGTCCTTGACAGACACCTGACTGTGGGCAGATGACCAGGAACTGCTACGTAAGAGAGACTGAGTGGAGGATGGTTGAGAGGGGGCAAGGAGGGACAGCACCTGGTTGACGTGGCTGAAGATGCTGGAGCAGGAGGAGGAGGGCGGCTTTCACTTTGTGTGCTGCTTCTACTCATGTGTTCTTTAGGGATTGGGATAAACTGGCACTACACTGTTATTAAGTAAGAAAAAGAATCCTTGGATTCCGGTGCTACCCCTTAGAAACCATTAGTTATCAAAGAAAGAAAAAAGAAAGATAGGGGCTATTGTAGCACTCATACTTACTTATATGGGTATGAAGTTAGTTAAAAAAAACTATACTTTAATTAATTATTTAAAAGTCATGGGGTAACAACCCCTAACATTACACACAAACCACTACCAAATATCGAAGAGAACTAAACTAAAAACAAGCCAACAGTCACTTCTCTGTTTCCTGGCCGATAGCAGGAAACGTCGGCATCAGGTGGCTGAAGTGACTGACCGGCAAGATTACAAATATTAAGAGCAAACGCATTTCGGCTATGACCTAGCCTTTCTCAATGCTATATTCTTAATGACAGTTAGTAAACCCGAGGCTGCCGGGTGCGCGGACTTTTATACCAATTCTCAAACCGAAAATTAGCCAATTGCGTGAGTTTCCGGGAAAACGCCTTCTTAGTATCCAATGGTTACGCTGGGTGGAAGACGCCTACTCATCGGATTGGGCTATGTGGCTGAGAAGTGTTTTGGATGTGTCGCGCATGCTGTGTTAATCCACTCATAGCAAGTATAGAAAATCACTTTTATGGACAACTGCTATGTTGCAAAATTATATATATCTCTATCAATAGAAACAGATAAATATCATGTTCGAACGTTAACCCTTCAAACCCAAAGTTAATAGATATTAAACTCAATCGGTTCAAGTATAGCGATTATTCATATATCAAAGTTTAATATTGTTATACCGTTATGAAACTTTATAAAACTATTTGTGGCCATATATTAAACCAAATTATGCTAAACACTGTACACAGGAAGCTGTACTCTTATGATAAAGGATTTTCACATAAGTATCTAGCCAAACTTAAATATGTATGGTTACGTGATCAATTATTATGGAATCCCACAAAACATAATATTTGTTAGGATTTATATGGATAATAAAGTAACCTTTGTCTTAGTTCTCTAGCAGCTATTTGAAATTCTCAATGGTGCTACAATTCCTCCTTAAGCGAATATATACGCTTAAGGAGGAATTGTAGCACCATTGAGAATTTCAAAATAGCTGCTAGAGAACTAAGACAAAGGTTACTTGAAAGAGGCTATTCAAAAAATTGCTTGCTAGAGCATATAATAGAGCATTACTGAAAGATAGAGCTGAATTACTCACCCCTAAAATTAAGGAGAAAAATACCCCCTTAAGATGTATTACCACTTATTCCGCACAAAGTGATCAAATCATCCAAATCCTGACTAAACATTGGCATGTCTTAACTAGGGATGACCTATTAAAACCGTTAATAACAGAGAAGCCACTAGTTACAGATAGACGTGCTAGAAATATTAAGGATACACTGGTTACGAGCCATTATGATAGAAATGCTAAGAAATTGCCTATATATGAGGGCTCCATAGCATGTGGACACTGTTCAGTATGTCAACACATGCTTAAAAAACAAAAAATAGTTGATAGATTTGGAAAAATTTGGAATATCAAACAACATATAAATTGTCAAAGTACAAATGTTATCTACTGTATATCTTGTAGCTGTAACCTATATTATATAGGAATGACAACAAGGAGCATGGGCACACGCATAACTGAACATCTTAGTAATATTAGAACAGCTCAACGAGATGTAGACAAATCTAAACAAATTACCAGTGTCGCTAGGCACTTCCTTCAATGTCATAATGGGAAACCTAGTGCCCTAAATGTTGGGGTCTAGAGAAATTGAGGCCCGGAATAAGAGGAGGTAACACTGAGGATAAATTGTTACAGATGGAAACCAAATGGGTTTTCAATTTGAATACCGTCATGCCTCATGGTATGAATGAATATAACAATTACTGGGTATATATCTGATGTGATATATAGCAGCAAGAGATCACTTCTTGTATGAAACGATATAGCACTGCTTACTGGTCCCAGTCTGCATACAATATATGCTTGACCAGGATCCTTATGATCTAGGATTTCTGGTCAATACCATATGTTTGTAGATTGGGACCCAGAAAGATAATATATATCTAAGTAAACTTTTCTTTTTAAACCATAATTTTAATATTTAACAATTATTAAAAAGGTATTTACAGTAGGATTCAAAGTCATTGATTTACCAAGTATCATATTAATGCCATTAATAGTGGAATTGAAAACCTATATTGTGGCCCTAGATGTAATACCATTGCGTCACTTGTACATTTTTTAAGCAGACAATAGGTGATATATAAGGTACACACATTATTAGTGAGGGTTTAAGCTTAGACTTACCTTTTACACTAATTAGTATCCCTATATATGGAGAGTTATACATTGGATCATATCCATATAAATCCTAACAAATATTATGTTTTTGTGGGATTCATAATAATTGAGCACGTAACCATACATATTTAATTGGGCTAGATACTTATGTGAAAATCCTTTATCATAAGAGTACAGCTTCCTGTTGTACAGTGTTTAGCATAATTTGGTTTAATATATGGCCACAAATAGTTTTATAAAGTTTCATAACGGTATAACAATATTAAACTTTGATATATGAATAATCGCTATAACTTGAACCGATTGAGTTTAATATCTATTAACTTTGTGGTTTGAAGGGTTTAACGTTCGAACATGATATTTATCTGTTCTATTGATAGAGATATATATAATTTTGCAACATAGCAGTTGTCATAAAAGTGATTTTCCTATACTTGCTATGAGTGGATTAACACGCATGCGCAACACATCCAAAACACTTCTCAGCCACATAGCCCAATCGATGAGTAGGCGTCTTCCACCCAGCGTAACCATTGGATACTAAGAAGGCGTTTTTTCCCGGAAACTCACGCAATTGGCTAATTTTCGGTTTGAGAATTGGTATAAAAGTCCGCGCAACCCGGCAGCCTCGGGTTTACTAACTGTCATTAAGAATATAGCATTGAGAAAGGCTAGGTCATAGCCGAAACGCGTTTGCTCTTAATATTTGTAATCTTGCTGGTCAGTCACTTCAGCACCTGATGCCGACGTTTCCTGCTATCGGCCAGGAAACAGAGAAGTGACTGTTGGCTTGTTTTTAGTTTAGTTTCTTCGATATTGGTAGTGGTTTGTGTGTAATGTTAGGGGTTGTTACCCATGTCTTTTAAATAATATTAATTAAAGTATAGTTTTTTAACTAACTTCATACCCATATAAGTAAGTATGAGTGCTACAATAGCCCCTATCTTTCTTTTTTCTTTCTTTGATAACTCATGTGTTCTTCCCATCGGCCCTTTGTGATGGGAGACCATGTGCCTTCGCAAAGCAGTTGTACCTAGGTGGCTGTTGGACTTCCCACGACTCAGTTTCTTTTGGCACAGGTTGCAAATGGCATCGCTGTTTGTCAGAGGCAGGACACACAAAAAAAATGCCACACTGCTGAGGCTCTGCGATGACGGCATTCTGGTGGTGGCAACAGCAATGCGTTGATGGGCGTCGGCGGGCTGTCTAGCTGACCCCTGGTGACGATGCATGCTGTCTGACTGTGCCACTAGCTCCTTGAGACGACCTCCCCGTGCTTCCATATCGTCTCCTCCTCCTCCTCCTCCTCCTCTCTGTCTCCTCATCTGAACTTTCCCCCTCTTCTTCTTCTCTTCTAGCAGGCACCCACGTGACATCCACCGACACATCATCATCAACCGCTTCACTTGTATCTGAAACATCAAGAAAGGAAGCAGCCAGCGGGTACAACATCACCATCATCATCACACCGTACCTCCATGTCGGTAATGCTGCCTGACTGAGACTGATCACTATTATCTACATCCTCTGTCAATGATGGATTGTGCATCACTCATTTCTTCAAAATGATGTGTCAATAACTCCTGTGACAGATCAAGTGAAGCGGCTGTGGTGCTAGTGTTGGTGGTGGCGACAGGCGGCGGAGTGTCACTGGTCACTTGAGACCTGCCCAAAGCACAGCTGGACTTAGATGGTGCGTCACGGTTAGGAGGACTAGCAGCGGAAGCTGAAGAAGATTGGGGTTTCCTGTGATTAGCCATTCAACTAGGTCCTCCTCAGAAGTTTTTGCATCCCCCCCTGGCACCCGGCGTCTGAACCATGTGCATATTTTGTAGGGTCCAATGGAATCACAGCACCACGACCACGACCATGGAACCTGCGGGGGTGGCCTGCCTCTGCCTGTCATTTTTTTTTTAAATGGACACTAACAATACTATTACACCAATTGAGTGTGGCACTGTGAAAAGTGGGCACAGTATACGCTTGTGAGACTGACAACAACAAAAAGACAGATGTTTTAAAAATCACAAATTGTTAATTTTTTGAAATATTACTAGTACTGTGGCAACAAATATGATTGTTTGGCACTATTTGGCAAATGAGGCCTGTCTGGCACACACGCTGGGAGAAAAGGAAACTGCAATTCAATGGCACTAGGAGACTGAAGAATCACAAGTCAAAACAGTTATGATTAACAAAAATTCCAATCCTGTTTACAATAAATATGAGTGGTGCACTAATTGGCTAGTTGGGGACTGGCACACAGGCAGGCAGGCAGGAGGAAAATGCAATTCAAGGGCACTATTAGACTGCAGATTGACAGTCAAAACAGTGTTGATTGACAAATTTTTGCAATACTGTTAAAAGAAATATGATTGCTATCACTAATTGGATAGTTGGGCTGGCACACAGGCTGGCAGGCAGTAGAAAAGTGCAATTCAATGGCACAAGCAAAATGAGGATTAAGATCAACAATAAAGATTTTTTTTATTTAAATTAGTAACTATACTGTGACAACAATTAGGATTGGTGGTAAATAGTTGGCAAGACGGCCTGGCACAAAAGGATGGCAGGCAGGAGGGAGATGCAATTTCAAGGACACTAGGAGACTGATTAATGACAGTCAAAACAGTGATGATTGACAATATTTGCAATACTGTTAAAAGAAATATGATTGCTGACAACAATTGGCTAGGTGGCCTGGCTCACAGCAGGCTGCAAGGCAGGAGGAAAGTGCTATTCAATGGCACCAGCAAACTGAGGTTTCAAATCACAGCACTATTACCAAAAATTTTAATTTTTAATTATTAGAATACTGTCACAACAAATATGATTGGTGTAAATATTTTTTAAGTAGGCCTGGCACCACAGGCTTGGATGGGCTGTAGAAAAGTGCAATTCAAAGGCACGAGCAAACTGAGGGTTAAGATCATCAACAATAAAGATTTTTTTAATTTTAATTAGTAACTATACTGTGACAAAAAATTAGGATTGGTTGTAAATAGTTGGCAAGACGGCCTGGCACAAAAGGATGGCAGGCAGGAGGGAAATGCAATTCAAGGACACTAGGAGACTGATTACTGACAGTCTAAACAGTGATGATTGACAATTTTTTGCAATACTGTTAACAGAAATATGATTGCTGACAACAATTGGCTAGGTGGGGCCTGGCTCACAGCAGGCTGCAAGGCAGCAGGAAAGTGCGTTTCAATGGCTCCCAGCAAACTGACGATTCAAATCACAGCAACTATTACCAAAAATTTTAATTTTTAATTATTAGAATACTGTCACAACAAATATGATTGGTGTAAATATTTTTTAAGTAGGCCTGGCACACAGGCTTGGAAGGCTGTAGACAACTGAATTCAAAGGCACGAGCAAACTGAGGGTTAAGATCATCAACAATAAAGATTTTTTTAATTATAATTAGTAACTATACTGTGACAAAAAATTAGGATTGGTGTAAATACGTGCAAGACGGCCTGGCACAAAAGGATGGCAGGCAGGAGGGAGATGCAATTCAAGGACACTAGGAGACTGATTACTGACAGTCTAAACAGTGATGATTGACAATTTTTGCAATACTGTTAACAGAAATATGATTGCTGACAACAATTGGCTAGGGGGGCCTGGCTCACAGCAGGCTGCAAGGCAGCAGGAAAGTGCGTTTCAATGGCACCAGCAAACTGACGATTCAAATCACAGCAACTATTACCAAAAATTTTAATTTTTAATTATTAGAATACTGTCACAACAAATATGATTAGTGTAAATATTTTTTAAGTAGGCCTGGCACACAGGCTTGGAAGGCTGTAGACAACTGAATTCAAAGGCACGAGCAAACTGAGGGTTAAGATCATCAACAATAAAGATTTTTTTAATTATAATTAGTAACTATACTGTGACAAAAAATTAGGATAGGGTGTAAATAGTTGGCAAGACGGCCTGGCACAAAAGGATGGCAGGCAGGAGGGAGATGCAATTCAAGGACACTAGGAGACTGATTACTGACAGTCTAAACAGTGATGATTGACAATTTTTGCAATACTGTTAACAGAAATATGATTGCTGACAACAATTGGCTAGGTGGGGGCCTGGCTCACAGCAGGCTGCAAGCAGCAGGAAAGTGCGTTTCAATGGCACCAGCAAACTGACGATTCAAATCACAGCAACTATTACCAAAAATTTTAATTTTTAATTATTAGAATACTGTCACAACAAATATGATTGGTGTAAATATTTTTTAAGTAGGCCTGGCACACAGGCTTGGAAGGCTGTAGAAAAGTGCAATTCAAAGGCACGAGCAAACTGAGGGTTAAGATCAACACTAAAAAAATTTTTTATTTAAATTAATAACTATACTGTCTGACTGTGACAACAATTATGATTGGTGTAAATAGTTGGCTAGACGGCCTGGCACAAAAGGCTGGCAGTGGCAGGCAGGAGGTAAATGAAATTCAATGGCCCTAGGAGACTGAATATTTGCAGTCCAAAAAATTATGATTTTTTTAATTTTTATTACAGTTACAAGAATTGTGATTGGTGCCACTAATTGGCTACTTGGGCCTGGCAGACAGGCTGGCAGATATGAGTCGTGGATGGTAGGTAGGGCAGTAATTTAACACAGTATGCTGTGTAAGTGACAAAAACACAGACTGATAGAAAATTAAGTTACATTACACTAGCAAAATATTTTAAAATTTTAGATTTTACTATTAAAATTATGTTAAGAAGTGCAATGCACATATGACTCTATGAGTGGTCGCACTGGCTGGCTGCTACGTAGGGCAGCAATTATAACAACAGTATGCTGTGTAAGTCAGATAGACAGTTAGACACAGGCCTGATAGAAAATACAATTAGATTACACTAGCATAATGATTTAAAGACTTTTTTTGGAAATTTTAAGAAAAAGGTTAAGCACATACATATGAGTCGTGGCTGATAGCCTTGGAAGGGCAGCTATTAAAAACGTAGGCTATGTATGTCGGATACACACACACTGATAGAAAATACTATTAGATTACACTAGAAAAATGATTGAAATTATTTTTTGGGGGGGGGGAATTAAAAAAAGGTTAAACACATATGAGTCGTGGCTCATAGACTAGGAGGGCAGCAAGTAAACACAGTAGGCTCTCTATGTCAGCAAAACACACAGGCCGGATAGAAAATTAGATTTGATTACACTAGCAAACAAATTTAAACTTTTTTTTTTTTTATATTAAAATTAAGGTGAAAGAAAAATAGATATGAGTGCTGGGTGGCTGCCTGGCACAGACCAATTAACCAAAGACTGAAAAAAAAAGAGGTATATTAATGCTGAGTGAGCCTGACAGACACAGGCATGATAGTAAATGTAATTAGATTACACTAGAAAAATATTTTTTTGTGTTTTTTTTTTAAATTAAAAATAATGTTATAAACGGATATTAACACTGCTGGCTGCTGGCTGGCACAGAGCAATGAACCAGAGTATATGCTGTGTGACACTGGCCTCATAAAAAAAATAAAAAAAAAATTACACTAGAAAAATAATTATATTTTTGGGTTAGTTAAATTTAAACTAATGTTGTTAGGGAGATATCAGGTGGCAGTAGTCACAGCATATGCTGTGAGCCTTAAACACACAGCTGAAAGCCAGGCAAATGCTAATAAAAAAAAATTAAAAAAAAAAACAGCACGAAATATAGCCTAAAAAGGGTTTTTTGGGGTGCTGTGCTTGCAGCAGAGATGAGTGGAGTCCTTCTGGACTGTAAATACACTAGCCTAGCTATGTTTTTACTATTACTGTCAGGAGCGAAAACACAACACGTCCTCTCATTAAAAAAGCAAGGTCGTTATGAGTCTAAAATGGCGGATTCCGAGTAGCTGGGAGTGTCTGTGAGGGAGTGTCTGATGTTGATTGGCTCTAAGGTGTCAGGCGGCTGTGACATAAAGGGTCAAAGTTTCTACAATGATGACACATAGGGGCGGATCGAACATCGCCATGTGTTCGCCCACAAACGCGAACGCGAACAGTTCGGGACATCACTAATGGTTAACCATAGAGTCTTCCACAGTCACATTTGCTGATGTAAATGTAAACCTTACCTCATGCTCGTAGTGCATTGACTATGTGACTCTGGAATAATAACAGATTCTCCTGTATTGTTTATACTCTACATTATTGTATTTCAGGATTACATTGTGTGCCTAGGTTAATACTGTCTATGCAATCTGTTAACACTTTAAGCGAGACTTTGAATTCATTGTACAGCAGTAACTGATATATTTAATTTGTTAAACAATTTAGCATGTTGCTCCTCTGATAAGCTTGAGGGTATTGTAAACACCCATGCCTAGAAGAAGGCACACTCTTATTTCACGTTAATCCCACCCTAGAACATATAATTCCACCTCTCAGTTGCTATAGATACTGCCGGGCTGTGCTAACTGGGAAGGCGCGGCTCGGCATAATTTATCTGTTTAACGGAAGAGGATACCAACCCACACTTAACTTTATCATAAGCTCCTCCGCACTGATTAGAAGGCTCCGCCCCCCCTCCATTCCCCCCCCCCTTTTTTTTTTTATGCTGAGCGGCTTTTAGACCGCTGATATTCCCCCCCCCCCTTCATATGTCGGCCCAAGAGTGGCCAACACACATACTAACTCTCCACAAACTGAAGCTCTGACTCAGATATGCTATGAAGCCTTTTCCATTATCCTATGGAGATCACTAGCCAATAATATAATATAAATGAAGTTCTATTTTATTTCACCTGCACTTTTGTTTAACACCATGTTAACATATGACTATATGTAACTCTCTTATTCTATGTCAATTCTGTTTTGTCTCCGAATCTAGATTACAGACATTGTAAGACCCTCTTTGATGTAATATTGTTCTAAAAGTGAATCTTGTTTGTTAATACTTATTTCAACTTCAATAAAAAAATTTATTTAAAAAAAAAAAAGAATAAGAAACCCAAAAAAACTTTTAGTGATTCAGACCAAGCATAAAAAGTTTCCAATTTACTTATATTATCAAATTTGCTTTGTTCGCATGGTATTGTTTGTTGAAGAGATACCTAGGTAGGCGTCTGGAGCATTATATGGCAGAAAATAGTGCTGCCGTCTAGTGTTCTTGTAAATGGATAACATTCTTGCAAAACTGCTGCCATATAGTGCTCAAGACATGTGCAGGCTCCTGAGCTTATGTTGTTGTGTTTTTCAACAAAACATATCAAGAGAATGAACAGTATTTGATAATAGAAGTAAAATAGAAAGTTGTTTAAAATGCAGGCTGGGAAAAAATGATAAATAGATCTAAATTTACTGACTGTCAGTTACAGTAACCAAGATATTAACCACTATAGGCCCTCACAGCACAGCTGACCCTACACTGCCCAGTACACTACCAATAGCTATTGGGAGCATACACAGATAGCCATTGCTTACTTACCTCAATAGTAATGTGCTGCAGCCCCTCTGGTGGCCAAATGATAAAATGAGCAGGGTTTAAAGGCACATTGTACTATAAAAGGAACCTCCCAGTGGTAGGTTGGAGAGAAATGTATAACTGAAATAGCTGATTGTGCTCAGTGAAGCCCTTAGGCATAATTTGCATTTCAATACCCAGCAGGTCAGAGTCAGACCATTTATATGGGCATGTCCATGAGAACAATAGGTAGTGTTTTTAATAAGTGACACCAGCTGTTTCAAATACAAAATAAACATAAATGAATATGTATTTAGCCCATTTAATTGTTGTGCAAATGAGTAGAAGGTTATACTCATCACTCATCTGCACAACTAGATACTGCAAAAGTATTAAAGGGATATTAAATTGCTTTAATATGTTATATGCAATAGTTAAAGGGGCATAAAACCCCTTTTCCTTTCATGATTCAGACAGATATGTGATTTTAAACAAACTTTCCAATTTACTTCTATGATCTAATTTGTTTTTGTTTCTTTGATTTCCTTTGTTGAAAGGGATACCTAGGTATACTGGTGACTGCACATATATGCCTCAATGTGTTCAGCTAGCTCCCAGTAACCCATTGCTGCTTCTTCAACAAAGAGTATCAAGAGAATGAACAAATTAGATGAGAGAAGCTAAATGGAAGGTTGATTAAAATCATGAAAGAAAATGTTTGAGTTTCATGTTCCTTTAATATCAGTTCCCTCAGTAGCAATGCAATACTGGGCTCTAGCTGAGAACATCTGCTCAGCCAATGATGATAAGAGAAAAAATGCATTGCAACCAATCACAGTTAGCTCCTGGCATTGCATTGCGGCCTGAGGATATGTATTTATATATATTTAACAAAGGATACAAGAGAACAAAGTACATTTCACAAAAGAAGTGTCTGACAAGCTCTATCTGAACCATGCAAATTTAATTGATGTGGCATCCATTTGACAGCAGTCAGTAAAGATTGTTATCATAAGAAATAAATGTGATTATATAAATAAAAATGCAAAGCAATAGAGCTGTATGCCCAAAGTCTTAAAGGGGCATAAAACCCATTTTCTTTCATACAGGTGGTGAGAGTCCATGATCTATTACTCCTGGAATTACTCTTCTCTACCACTAGGAGGCAAAGATTCCCAAACCCAAGAGCTCTATAAAACCCCTCCCACCTCACACATACTCAGTCTTCACCTAGTTAAAGGGATAGTAAAGTCCAAATTAAACTTTCATTATTCAGATAGAACATATAATTATAAACAACTTTCTAATTTACTTTTATCTTAAAATGTGCTTTGTTCTCTTGGTATTCTTAGTTGAAAGGGAAGCCTAGGGGCTCTTATGCTCATTTCTAAGACCTAGAAGGGCCGCCTCTTATCTGAATGCATTTGACAGTATTAGGAGACCAGATTTGTACCCCGGTATAGCAAACAATAGCAAGACAGAAAAACTGGAAAACAAACCCAGCAATGGGCAATATTTGCTTAGATGTAGAAGGCACAGGATGGTGCCAAGGAGGCGTCAATATAAATAAAGCTTGTCGTATATTATGACCTCAAACCCCAAATCAGATAGACCATATCATTTTAAACAAATGTAAAGTTTACTTCTGAAATCAAATTAGCTTCATTCTTTTGGTTTCCTTTGTAGAATGACTAGCAATGCACTACTGAGAGCTAGCTGAACACATTTGGTAAACCAATGAAAAGAGGTATATATATATATGCAGCACCAACCAGCAGCTAGTTGTAGATAGTTCATTACTGCTCCTGAGCCTACCTAGATATGCTTTTCAGCAGGATACCAAGAGAACAAAGCCAATTAGATAATATAAGTAAATTCAAATATTCTGAATTATGAATGAAAAAATGGAGTCTAGAGTAAGATTGTCTGCGTTTTTGTGACATTTCAAACTTTATATAATATCTTCACAAAGCGACAATGTACTATAAACTAGTATCCCATATAAGAGAAAAATCATACAATGTGCACAAAACAATACTATTTCCACTAAACAAAATATAGCAAAAAAAAAACTGTCTTTGGAATTTACAAAAACACTAAATTTGAGAGAAAAAAAACCAATAATATTAATTCTTATGGTTAACATCACTTGTACCTTCAAGTTTATCACCCCCGATCTCTGCACTTCCTGTTTGATTGTTTTTTTTTATTATTATTATTTAAATACACAGCGCCAGATTACAAGTGGGCGCTCGTTAAACAGTTACACGCAAGCAAAAAAGGGGTTTATCGCAGGTGTTTGCATGTCAGGTTTACCACTGATATTACAAGTTGAAAATTGAGCGCAATCCGCGATTTTACGCTAGAATGATTACCGCATCCTCAGAGCACTTGTTAACTGTTTCGCTTCACAAAAACGTGTCACTAAACAGTTTTAAAAATACATTACAAAGTACAGTTACACTGTTAATAACTCTACCACCTCTCAACATTTCAAAATTACAAAAGAGGGACAGGGACAGCACCCACCCGCAGCAAAAGTGTGATATGTAGTGGGCAGGAGGCAGGGATGAGGATATTAAAAAAAAAAGTAATATAAATAAAATCCAACACAAGTTAAAAACCCCTGGTATAGCTATGTGAGCTCTGTATTTAATTAGCCTTTGCAGAGACCGTGCTAAATATTTTTATCTTAATTGGACATTTAATAATACATTCTTTAAAAACTTCTCTCTGCATTCACCATTAATATTCTAGATTCTGGCCTTTAAAGTCAGCAACATGCACAGTAGCACACTACATAGCATACACTTACACATGCAGATACACACACTACATAGCATATACACTTATACATGCAGATACACACACACACTTACACAGCAGATACACACACCACTACATAGCATACACTTATACATGCAGATAGACACACACTACATAGCATACACTTATACATGCAGATACACACACACACTTACACATGCAGATACACACACACTACATAGCATACACTTATACATTCAGATACACACACACTACATATCATACACTTATACATGCAGATACACACACACTACATATCAGACAATTATACATGCAGATACACACACACTACATAGCATACACTTATACATGCAGATACACACACACTACATATCATACACTTATACATGCAGATACACACACACACTTACACATGCAGATACAACAACACACTACATAGTATACACTTATACATGCAGATACACCACACACTACATAGTCATACACTTATACATGCAGATACACACAACACTACATATCATACACTTATACATGCAGATACACACACACTACATAGCATACACTTATACATGCAGATACACACACACACTTACACATGCAGATACACACACACTACATAGTTATACACTTATACATGCAGATACACACACACACTACATAGTATACACTTATACATGCAGATACACCAACACACTACATAGCATACACTTATACATGCAGATACACACACACTACATAGCATACACTTATACATGCAGATACACACACACCACTACATAGTATACACTTATACATGCAGATACACACACACACTACATAGTATACCACTTATACATGCAGATACACCACACACTACATAGCATACACTTATACATGCAGATACACACACACTACATAGCATACACTTATACATGCAGATACACACACACTACATAGCATACACTTATACATGCAGATACACACACACTACATAGCATACACTTATACATGCAGATACACACACACTACATAGCTTACACTTATACATGCAGATACACACACACACACTACATAGCATACACTTATACATGCAGATACACACACACACTACATAGCATACACTTACACATGCAGATACACACACACTACATAGCATACACTTATACAAGCAGATACACACACACTACATAGCATACACTTACACATGCAGATACACACATAGCATACACTTACACATGCAGATACACACACACTACATAGCATACACTTATACATGAAGATACACACACACACACACACTACATAGCATACACTTACACATGCAGATACACACATACTACATAGCATACACTTACACATGCAGATACACACACACTACATAGCATACACTTACACATGCAGATACACACACACTACATAGCCTACACTTATACATGCAGATACACACACACTACATAGCATACACTTACACATGCAGATACACACACACTACATAGCATACACTTACCATGCAGATACACACACACTACATAGCTTACCACTTATACATGCAGATACACACACACTACATATCATACACTTATACATGAAGATACACACACACTACATAGCATACACTTATTCATGCAGATACACACACACACACTACACAGCATACACTTATACATGCAGATACACACACACACACTACACAGCATACACTTATACATGCAGATACACACACACTACATAGCTTACACTTATACATGCAGATACACACACACACTTACACATGCAGATACACACACACTACATAGCATACACTTATACATGCAGATACGCACACACACACTACAATAGCATACACTTACACATGCAGATACACACACACTACATAGCATACACTTATACATGCACATACACAAACACTACATATCATACACTTACACATGCACTACACACTACATAGTTACACTTACATATGCACATACATACACACTACATAGTATACACTTGCATATGCACATACACACAACACTACATATCATACATTTACACATGCACATACACACACACTACATAGCATACACTTACACATGCAAATACACACACTACATAGCATACACTTACATATGCACATACACACACACTACATACCATACACTTATACATGCAGATACGCACACACACACTACATAGCATACACTTACACATGCAGATACACACACACTACATAGCATACACTTATACATGCACATACACAAAACACTACATATCATACACCTTACACATGCACATACACAACTACATAGTATACACTTACAATATGCACATACACACACTCTACATATCATACATTTACACATGCAGATACACACACACACTACATAGCATACACTTACACATGCACATACACACACACTACATAGCATACACTTACACATGCAGATACACTTACACATGCAGATACACACACACTACATAGCATACACTTACACATGCAGATATACACACCACATACCATGCACATACACACACACTACATAGCATATACTTATACATGCAGATATGCACACACACACTACATAGCATACACTTACACCATGCAGATACACACACACTACACAGCATACACTTATACATGCAGATACACACACCACACTACACAGCATACTACACTTATACATACAGATACACACACACACACACACTACATAGCTTACACTTATGCATGCAGATACACCACACACTACACAGCATACACTTATACATGCCAGATACACACACACTACACAGCATACACTTATACATACAGATACACACACCACACACTACATAGCTTGCACTTATACATGCAGATACACACACATTACACAGCATACACTTATACATGCAGATACACACACACTACACAGCATACACTTATACATACAGATACACACACACACTACATAGCCTTACACTTATACATGCAGATACACACATACAAACACACACTACACAGCATACACTTATACATGCAGATACACACACACACTACACAGCATTCTCTTATACATGCAGATATACACACACTACACAGCAGACACTTATACATACAGATACACACACACACTACATAGCTTACATGTATACATGCAGATACACACACACTATATAGCTTACCACTTATACATGCAGATACACACACACACACTACATAGCTTACATTTATACATGCATATACACACACACTACATAGCATACACTTATACATGCAGATAACACACACACTTATACATCCAGATACACACGCACACACACTACATAGCTTAGACTTATACATGCAGATTTACACACACTTATACATGCATATGCACACAAACACTACATAGCTTAACACTTATACATGCAGATACACACACACTACACAGCATACACTTATACATGCAGATACACACACACTACATAGCATACACGATAACATGCAGATACACACACAGACTACACAGCATACTTTTATACATGCAGATACACACACACTATATAGCTTACACTTATACATGCAGATGCACACACTACAAAGCTTACACTTATTACATGCAGATACACACACCACTACACAGCATACACTTATACATGCAGATAACACACTACACAGCATATCACTTATACATACAGTACACACACACTACACAGCATACACTTATACATACAGATACACACACACACTACACAGCATACACTTATACATGCAGATACACACAAACACACTATATAGCATACACTTACACAGGCAGATACACACACACTACATAGCATACACTTCCACATGCAGATACACACACACTACACAGCATACACTTATACATACAGATACACACACACTACATAGCTTACACTTATACATGCAGACACAACACACACACTACATAGCTTACACTTATACATGCAGATACACACACACTACATAGCTTACACTTATACATGCAGACACACACACTAACATAGCATACATTTATACATGCAGATACACACACACACTTATACATACAGATACACACACCACTTATACATACAGATACACACACACATTATACATACAGATACACACACACACTTATACCATGCAGACACACACACACACTACATAGCTTACACTTATACATGCAGATACACACACACACTTTATACATACAGATACACACACACACTTATACATACAGATACACACACACAATTATACATGCAGACACACACACACACTACATAGCTGACACTTATACAGATACACACACTACATAGCATACACTTACACATGCAGATACACACACACTACATAGCATACACTTATACATGCAGACACACACACTACATAGCATACATTTATACATGCAGATACACACACACACTTATACATACTGATACACACACCACACACTACACAGCTTATACTTTAACATGCAGATACACACATATACACACTTATAGATACAGATAGACACATACACTACATCATATATGGGTATCTGTAATTCATTGTATGGGGTCCTGGGGCTGGCAAGCCACATTAGCTGGCAGTCTGCCGCTGCCACTGTTCGTTTACCCCTGGTGTTAGCACTGCTCATCGTATAAAAACTGAAGGCATGCTAGTACGTCATCACTACCAGGGGTTAGAGGTCACCATTACCTGAGGTCAGAGGGTATACAGCCTTCTTACTCCTGCTTAACCCATGCACCATTCCTTTTGAAAGGGAATCTAAGTAACAGGTATCTAACCTTGGGAGAGAAAAGCCAGCTGCCACTGAGTATGGGCCCAATAGAAGTTACATTTTAAAAAAAAATAAAAAATAAAAATGCATGGGGCAGTGCGGGACAGATGGCTAGCAACCCAGGACAGCAAATCAGACCCCCTAAAATCGGCACAGTTGGGGGTATTAACATCATCTAATAAAAATGATTCAAAAAAAATATTGCACAAAAAAAGTTATAAGGGCTCAAAGATATGAGATCTCAGGTGTTAGCGGGGGGAAAAAAAGGCTGCAAAGGGCTTTTAACATAGAGATACATACATATACATGTCTAAATATGTTATGCATGTATGTATGTATATATGTATATATATATTATATATATATATATATATATAATATATATATATATATATATATATATGTGTGTGTGTCTGTGTATATACTGTATGTATTTATGTATTTATAAGTGTATAGATATATTATCCGTCATATATACACATATAAACATATAAATACATATTTATACATATATAGATATATATATATAGAATTGCATTGGAGCACCTTTGCAGTTATTCTGTATGTAATCTATACCTATATATAATCATATATATATATATATATTATATATATATTATATATATATATATATATTATATATATATATATATATATATATATATATATATATATATATCTATAAAAATAATATATAGGTATAGATATATATTGTACCAAAATACCATCATATATATGTAGAAATATGTATTTATGAATAAATAGAAACATATTCTTCTATATGGAAGAACATTGGAATGTGAAATATTCATAATTTTATGTCAGGTTAGCGTTAATTCAGAATATGCACGCTTAGGGTGTTAGTTTTTTTACCACTTGTTTTGCTGCTTTGACTTCTATGGGGGGAAATATGTTATCACGCGTGCAATATATTCTAAGTTCAGCTTTCTATTCGCATCGGGTTAGCCCACGAGCAAAAACTGTTTTCAAGTATTAACCCCTAATCTGCCGATCGGAGCTCACCGCTACTCTAATACATTTTTTAACCCCTAAAGCTAAGTCTAACCCTAACACTAACACCCCCCTAAGTTAAATATAATTTAAATCTAACGAAATAAATTAACTCTTATTATATAAATTATTCCTATTTAAAGCTAAATACTTACCTGTAAAATAAACCCTAATATAGCTACATATAAATAATAATTATATTGTAGCTATTTTAGGATTTATATTTATTTTCAGGTAACTTTGTATTTATTTTAACCAGGTACAATAGCTATTAAATAGTTAAGAACTATTTAATAGCTAAAATAGTTAAAATAATTACAAAATCACCTGTAAAATAATCCTAACCTAAGTTACAATTAAACCTAACACTACACTATCAATAAATTAATTAAATAAAATACCTACAATTATCTACAATTAAACCTAACACTAAGTAGGAAAATTCTGATTGGCTGATGGAATCAGCCAATCAGAATCAAGTTCAATCCGATTGGCTGATCCAATCAGCCAATCAGATTGAGCTCGCATTCTATTGGCTGTTCCGATCAGCCAATAGAATGCGAGCTCAATCTGATTGGCTAATCGGATCAGCCAATCGGATTGAACTTGATTCCTGATTGGCTGATTCCATCAGCCAATCAGAATTTTCCTACCTTAATTCCGATTGGCTTATAGAATCCTATCAGCCAATCGGGAATTCGAGGGACGCCATCTTGGATGACGTCCCTTAAAGGAACCTTCATTCGGCGAGTAGGCGGCGGTTTGAAGAGGTTGGATCCGCGTCGGTTGGAAAGAAGATGGCTCCGCTCCGCCTCAGAAGAAAGAAGATTGAAGATGCGGCTTGATAGAAGAACTTCATCCCGATGATGGACTTCCGACTTCAGCCGCGATGATGGATTTCTTCAGCCGCCGCTTGAATCCAGACTTCAGCCAGAGGATGGTCGTCACTCTTCAGCCAAGAACAGGAGGGCAAATGGCAGGCACTCCAATAACCAAATAGGCGCAGCTATGTTCAGTAAAACCTTCAAAACTTTAATGAAGAAATATATAAAAAATGTATATAAAATACACAATCAAGCTGGACACAAAGACAGGGGGTGAAAAAGACAGGCCTGACGCGTTTTGCGCCCCCTAGTGGTGCTTATTCATAGGCTGCAGCACCTAGTGTGTGGTGCCTTTTTTAAAGGGCAAGGAAAACCATTAACCCTTTATGTGCAAATCACAATTAAAAACAAGAACATGATAAAAACAACAACAAATTTACATTGGGATTACTTACAAAAAATATAAATACAGATTCTGACATACCTAAGCCAGTGTGTGGAATAATGTGATACCTAGACATGATAATGATAAATAATATATACCAATTATAAAAGTTAGGATACTAGTATCAAAAGGAATATCCTAGTCTTATCAAATGTATAGACCAACTTGTATTGTACACTATAGGGATATCACCATATTAGTATAAAGAAGGAAAATTAATTAATAGTCTCATAAGCAGTTAGTGCCATATCAGATATCCGTGAGGTAGTTAAAAATCGCATGCTTTATTCATTCCATGAGGTTGGCATGTATTAAGCTTTAATATCCAAAATATTTCTTTCTTATCTAAGATTTTTTGCCTATTACCTCCTCTAATTGGAACTTTAGCGATATCAATGATTTGAACTGAGATGTCTGCCTTATGGGTAAAATGCAAACCATTGAAGTGACTAGCAACTGCTGAGTCCTTAGAATAGTTTTTAACGTCTCTGACATGTTCCCCAACCTGGTTCTGACTTCACGTGAGGTTTTACCTACATATTGACTTTTACCAGATATTACAAGTCAAAAGGTAGATGACAAATCTGGTTTTACAATTAGCATAAGAAATCTATGACCTATTGTTTATTGTCTACACTTGAATAAAAATGTGTACCCCTAATGAGGTTAGGGCAAGTTAAACAATCCCTGCTACCACATTTAAATAGACCCTTTTTTGATAGCCAGTCTCCTGAGGGACACTCGCAGTATCAGTAACCAAGCTGGGAGCAAGGACTTTCCCTAATGTCCCTTGGTTTTTTGGAGGACGTACCTAAAATTATTTACAAATGGTTTGAGAATGTCATCTCCCCAGTAGGATATGAGAATGCTTTTTTAAATCTTTACTACTGCATCATAATTTGTGGAATACTCTGTGGTGAAGACTATAGTGTCACTAGTGACTTGTTTCTTCTTATGTGCAGTAATGGGTTGTTTATTATAAGTCTTAACTGCTAATCTGCATCTGTTCAAGCCTACTTGGGTTATAGCCTCTCTTAATAAGTCTGTCTTTTAGCTCTAAAAGACTGTCGTTCATAGATAGAATCATCTTGGGTATTCCTGCGTAGCCTAATAAACTGCCCTCTTGGAATAGCTTTTTTGACATGTTCTGGATGTTGGGATGCCGCATGCAAAATTGTATTGCCTGCCACTGGTTTTCTATAGGTTTGAGTTACTATTTGATTGTCAATAATTAGTAAAGTAAGATCCTAAATAGTAATCTGTTTACTATTTAGTTCGCCTGTAAATCTTAAACCATAAGATTATCACTCAAATATGACAACAAATCATCCAAATTGACAACTTTTTTATCATTACTGACAATTAGCAACAAATCATCTATGTAACGAACAAAAAGCACTACTTCATCCATCCAAAGGGTTATTTGTTGAAAAAATATAAGTAAGTTCCCACCCATGCCACATAAATATTTGCCAAATGCTGGGGCAAATTTTGCCCCCATGGCGGTCCCCTGATTTGTAAGTAGTACTCTTTGTTGAACATGAAATAATTGTGCGAGAGCAAAAATTGTAAGGTTTCACATATATAATCAATTTCTTGATCACTCAGATCTGTGTCCCTTTTTAGAAAATAGTTGACAGCTCTTATGCCTGAATGTTGAGGTATACTAGTGTATAGTGAAACTATGTCTAGCTGTAATCCAACTATAGTTGTCCTTCCATTGGATTGTGTTCAGTGTGGTAAGCAGATGTGATGTGTCCCTCAAATAGCTGAGTTGTCTTTGTGCTATGGGTTATAATATTGTGTCAATCCATTCCCCTAAAGGTTCTAAAAGGGAAACCTATGCCCGCAACTATGGGCCTTCCCGGGGGGGGTATCCCTTGTTTTTATGAATTTTGGGGACATGATGGAATAATGGAGTAACGGGGATATCTCGGTATTAGTGTTTCCACATCTTCATTTTTAAAGATCCCTAAAATGACTCCATCTGCTACAGTTTACCCCATTTCTTTTCTGAAAGTATGAACAGGGTTGCCAGGCAACAACCTATATACACTGCTGTCTGAAAGTTTCTCCCGTGCTTCCTCGAAGTAATAGGGACTTATCCATGACTACGATGCTGGCCACCCTTATCCGAATTTCTGTGACTACATCATCATTATTTTTAAGAGTTTTAATGGCTAAAACGTTCATGATATTTCAGATTATGGGTGACAGCATCGCTGCCAGTGTCCATATCAGCTTCCAACTTAAGTATATCTTCTTGTACAACCTATGGTAAGCATTGACCATAGGGCCTCTATAGTTAATAGGATAGAAACTAGACCCATGTTTGTTAGGTCTATCCCAGTATCTCCTTACGGTCCTCCCTGGTCAATGCCACCCATATTGTACAATTCATTCAAGGTCGCTACAGAGCAAGCATCAGCAAATGGTAAATGTGGGGGAAACTTTATCTACATCTGATGTCACAATCTCAGTTTGTTGCCCTTCACTACCCTTATCGGTTAAAGCAAAAAAACCTTTTTAAAGACAATTTACGAATTAATTTGTTTACATCCAAGAGAGTGATAAAGCATGAAAAGCCTATTTGTTGGGCAAAACCTAGGTCCTTTTGATAACACTGAAATTTCACTGTCCTTTAACTCATATTGAGAGATATTAATAACGTTTAGTCCTTCTTCTGAAGACTTATGTGACGATATTGAGGATATTACTTCTGCCCCTTTCTTCCTCTTGTGCTTTCTTTTGTCTTCCTTTACGCCACCTCCTTCTGTATTTTTTCCTTTTTCTGCATTTTTCTTTTTATTTTCAAACGTGTCACTGGTTGTCCTTCCGGTTTCTTCCCCCCGTCTGCACCTGTAAAAAAGCACAAGAGGATAGAGGAGTAGGAGAGGAAGGAGGAGAAGAGGCAGGAGAAGACGATGAAGAAGCAGTAGAAGTGCAGAAAGAAGAAAATAGAGGATATAGCTGAAGTGTTAGCTTCTGAATCCGTGGACTCTCCCTCTGAAGCACTGAATGCCACCTTCCTAGCATTCTTGTTTTTATTCTTAAGTATGGGATTTTGGAGCTTGCTTGACTTGATCTTTGTCTTTATCTTTATGCATTTTTTTGAACTGTTGTCTGTTTTTCCCAGGACTTGTTTCTTTTGTCACGTTGCTGTTGGCGCACTTCTGCCCAATTGTATAACTTTATCCAGGTACATAATCCTCCTTATCACGCACAAATTTTGTTCCTTTTCTTGAAGCTTGCTCTTGATCCACATTTTTTCAAAAGTCTCATCCATTTTCTTTTTATGCTCAAAAAACTGAGAACTGGCTTCCAACGGTTTAAGATCCTCCTTTATGCTCCTCTACCTTGATTTTTAACTTCATTCTTTTTTTCTCTTTGACTCTGATAAGAATCCTGATGAGTTTAGGGAACACTCTGTGAGTGCCGAGTTCCAGTCCTCCATATCGGGGGGGTCTTCAAATTCAAAAGATGGATATTTCTTGTATTCTAAGACCCCTTGGAATACGGTCTGCTTCTAAGTATCTATTAAAAGCTACAATGTCCCACATCAAGCGCAAATCAGAGATCAAGGTATTCTGTAAAACTTTAAAGTTTGTTCTTATGCTTGACTCCTCAATATCACTTTCAGCCTTAGAAAATATTTTGTTGAAAAAATCCTCCCTATTGTACATATCAAACATGTCAATAGTCTCCACTTCATTTGGTGTTAGTGTCTGAACTCCTGTATTACATTATTGGAATCGTATCCCGCACCCTCCCCTGTCTGTGTCAGCCATATATTTGAAAAATACGTGTATTTTTAAGTTGCGCTATTGTTTAATATGCCAGATAAACTTCAATGGAGTATACCGGTATGTGAACTTTGAAACCAAACTAAGAGTACTGATTCTAGTACAAAAGACAATTTACATGAATGTCAATAAGCAAAAAGTCCCAGCAAAAGTCCCAGCAATAGTGAACACTTGACACTCCCAAATAAGCATCACATAAAGTCCCAAAAAAAAACAATTAGTATTTTTTGTGTTAACTTACTGTGTTGTTGCTGAGAACAATTGTCCACACTGAAGTGTTGGTCTGTTTCGGGGGGTCCGACGGCTTGCCAAGCGCTGTGGGTGTGAGTCAGAGTGCTACTAGCGTGCATAGAAGGTAAGGCGCGGTGTAGCAGCGTCCTTAACCGGAACCGGTAATGGAAAGTAAAATGCTCCAATGGAAAATGTCTGGCAGAGAGGCCGTAGCCGGCGATCAACTCAAATCGCTGATATAGACAAGAACAGGAGGGCAAATGGCAGGCACTCCAATAACCAAATAGGCGCAGCTATGTTCAGCTAAAACATTCAAAACACTTTAATGAAGAAATATATAAAAAATTTATATAAAATACACAATCAAGCTGGACACAAAAGACAGGGGGTGAAAAAGACAGGGCCTGACGCGTTTCGCGCCCCCTAGTGGCGCTTATTCATAGGCTGGCAGCACCTAGTAGTGTGGTGCCTTTTTAAAAGGGCAAGGAAACCATTAACCCTTTATGTGCAAATCACAATTAAAAACAAGAACATGATAAAAACAACAACAAATTTACATTGGGATTACTTACAAAAAATATAAATACAGATTCTGACATACCTAAGCCAGTGTGTGGAATAATGTGATACCTAGACATGATAATGATAAATTAATATATACCAATTATAAAAGTTAGGATACTAGTATCAAAGGAATATCTAGTCTTATCAAATGTATAGACCAACTTGTATTGTACACTATAGGGGATATCACCATATTAGTATATAGAAGGAAAATTTAATTAATAGTCTCATAAGCAGTTAGTGCCATATCAGTTATCCGTGTGAGGTAGTTAATATCGCATGCTTTATTCATTCCATGAGGTTGGCATGTATTAAGCTTTAATATCCAAAATATTTCTTTCTTATCTAAGATTTTTTGCCTATTACCTCCTCTATTGGAACTTTAGCGATATCAATGATTTGAACTGAGATGTCAGCCTTATGGGTAAAATGCAAAACCATTGAAGTGACTAGCAACTGCTGAGTCCTTAGAATAGTTTTTAACGTCTCTGACCATGTTCCCCAAACCTGGTTCTGACTTCACCGTGAGGGTTTTACCTACATATTGACTTTACAGCATATTACAAGTCAAAAGGTAGATGACAAATCTGGTTTTACAGTTAGCATAGAAATCTATGACATATTGTTTATTGTCTACACTTGAATAAAAATGTTGTACCCCCTAATGAGGTTAGGGCAAGTTAAACAATCCCTGCTACCCACATTTCAATAGACCCTTTTTTGATAGCCCAGTCTCCTGAGGGGACAAATGACAACGAAGAAAAATTTTCCCCAAATTGAAAACTAGTGTGACTCTACAATTTTACTGTTCCATACCAATGTCGTGGGATCTTCACAAAGGTCAGTTTAAATAATAGCGGTATATGCCCCAGCAGGTCTACACAGCAAACACCCCCCAGTAATAAGGAAAAACAGGCATCCACTATTGCGGAATAGAGTGGAACAAACTCACCCCTTCTGCCAATATCTTCTCCGATTCTGGACGATTACCTGCTCAAGGCTGTACAAGGTGTACGCTGACAGAGATCCCTCGCTTGGCGTGTAACGCTGCTGATCTTTCTCTGTTTCAAGCGTCCCGGCGCCTAGGCATGACGTCTAAACTGGGGGTGTGTGTGAGGCTGCGAGTCTGTTGACTGAACCGCTCCGTAGTGAATCCTTCCTATGAAGACAATCCGCTTCCAAACTGAAGCATTAAACGCTGAAGTGGTAGGAATGGGGGATGTCGGACTGAGACTGCAAAGAGGATTCCTTGTAATCCAATGTGTGAATAATAAGAAAAAAGAAGCGCAGCTTCATCCGGTAAAAAAGTTCATCTTTATTGATTTGAATACATGGATAAAATTCCAGCAGCAGCAGGAAACATAGAACAGGGATGAAAGGTCCTGAGGGGACACTCGCAGTATCAGTAACCAAGCTGGGAGCAAGGACTTTCCTCGTCAGGCCTGTCTTTTTCACCCCTGTCTTTGTGTCCAGCTTGATTGTGTATTTTATATAAATTTTTTATATATTTCTTCATTAAAGTTTTGAATGTTTTACTGAACATAGCTGCGCCTATTTGGTTATTGGAGTGCCTGCCATTTGCCCTCCTGTTCTTGTCTATATCAGCGATTTGAGTTGATCGCCGGCTACGGCACTCTGCCAGACATTCCATTGGAGCATTTTACTTTCCATTACCGGTTCCGGTTCCGGACGCCGCTACACCGCGCTTACCTTCTATGCACGCTAGTAGCACTCTGACTCACACCACATCGCTTGGCAAGCCGTCGGACCCCCGAAACAGACCAACACTTCAGTGTGGACAATTGTTCTCAGCAACAACACAGTAAGTTAACACAAAAAATACTAATTGTTTTTTTTGGGACTTTATGTGATGCTTATTTGGAGTGTCAAGTGTTCACTTCTGGGACTTTTGCTGGGACTTTTGCTTATTGACATTCATGTAAATTGTCTTTTGTACTAGAATCAGTACTCTTAGTTTGGTTTCAAAGTTCACATACCGGTATACTCCATTGAAGTTTATCTGGCATATTAAACCAATAGCGCAACTTAAAAATACACGTATTTTTCAAATAAATGGCTGACACAGACAGGGAGGGTGCGGGATACGATTCCAATAATGTAATACAGGATTCAGACACTAACACCAATGAAGTGGAGACTATTGACATGTTTGATATGTACAATAGGGAGGATTTTTTCAACAAAATATTTTCTAAGGCTGAAAGTGATATTGAGGAGTCAAGCATAAGAACAAACTTTAAAGTTTTACAGAATACCTTGATCTCTGATTTGCGCTGATGTGGGACATTGTAGCTTTTAATAGATACTTAGAAGCAGACCGTATTCCAAGGGGACTTAGAATAAAGAAATATCCATCTTTTGAATTTGAAGACCCCCCATATGGAGGACTGGAACTCGGCACTCACAGAGTGTTCCCTTAAACTCATCAGGATTCTTATCAGAGTCAAAGAGAAAAAAAGAATGAAGTTAAAAATCAAGGTAGAGAGCATAAAGGAGGATCTTAAACCGTTGGAAGCCAGTTCTAAGTTTTTTGAGCATAAAAAGAAAATGGATGAGACTTTGAAAAAATGTGATCAAGAGCAAGCTTCAAGAAAAGGAACAAAATTTGTGCGTGATAAGGAGGATTATGACCTGGATAAGGTATACAATTGGGCAGAAGTGCGCCAACAGCAACGTGACAAAAGAAACAAGTCCTGGAAAAACAGACAACAGTTCAAAAACATGCATAAAGATAAAGACAAAGATCAAGTCAAGCAAGCTCCAAAATCCATACTTAAGAATAAAAACAAGAATGCTAGGAAGGTGGCATTCAGTGCTTCAGAGGGAGAGTCCACGGATTCAGAAGCTAACACTTCAGCTATATCCTCTATTTCTTCTTTCTGCACTTCTACTGCTTCTTCATCGTCTTCTCCTGCCTCTTCTCCTCCTTCCTCTCCTACTCCTCTATCCTCTTGTGCTTTTTTACAGGTGCAGACGGGGGAAGAAACGGAAGGACAACCGGTGACACGTTTGAAAATAAAGAAAAATGCAGAAAAAGGAAAAAATACAGAAGGAGGTGGCGTAAAGGAAGACAAAAGAAAGCACAAGATGAAGAAAGGGCAGAAGTAATATCCTCAATATCGTCACATAAGTCTTCAGAAGAAGGACTAAATGTTATTAATATCTCTCAATATGAGTTAAAGGACAGTGAAATTTCAGTGTTATCAAAAGGACTAGGTTTTGCCCCAACAAATAGGCTTTCATGCTTTAACACTCTCTTGGATGTAAACAAATTCATTCGTAAATTGTCTTTAAAAAGGTTTTTTGCTTTAACTGATAAGGGTAGTGAAGGCAACAAACTGAGATTGTGACATCAGATGTAGATAAAGTTTCCCCACATTTACCATTTGCTGATGCTTGCTCTGTAGCGACCTTGAATGAATTGTACAATATGGGTGGCATTGACCAGGAGGACCGTAAGGAGATACTGGATAGACCTAACAAACATGGGTCTAGTTTCTATCCTATTAACTATAGAGGCCCTATGGTCAATGCTTACCATAGGTTGGTACAAGAAGATATACTTAAGTTGGAAGCTGATATGGACACTGGCAGCGATGCTGTCACCCATAATCTGAAATATCATGAACGTTTAGCCATTAAAACTCTTAAAAATAATGATGATGTAGTCATCAGAAATTCGGATAAGGGTGGCAGCATCGTAGTCATGGATAAGTCCTATTACTTCGAGGAAGCACGGAGACAACTTTCAGACAGCAGTGTATATAGGTTGTTGCCTGGCAACCCTGATCATACTTTCAGAAAAGAAATGGGTAAACTTGAAGCAGATGGAGTCATTTTAGGGATCTTTAAAAATGAAGATGTGGAAACACTAATACCAGAATATCCCGTTACTCCATTATTCCATCATGTCCCCAAAATTCATAAAAACAGGATACCCCCCCGGGAAGGCCCATAGTTGCGGGCATAGGTTCCTTTTAGAACCTTTAGGGGAATGGATTGACACAATATTACAACCCATAGCACAAAGACAACTCAGCTATTTGAGGGACACATCACATCTGCTTACCACACTGAACACATCCAATGGAAGGGCAACTATAGTTGGATTACAGCTGACATAGTTTCACTATACACTAGTATACCTCAACATTCAGGCATAAGAGCTGTCAACTATTTTTAAAAAGGGACACAGATCTGAGTGATCAAGAAATTGATTATATATGTGAAACCTTACAATTTTTGCTTTCGCACAATTATTTTATGTTCAACAAAGAGTACTACTTACAAATCAGGGGGACCGCCATGGGGGCAAAATTTGCCCCAGCTTTTGCAAATATTTATGTGGCATGGTGGGAACTTACTTATATTTTTTCAACAAATAACCCTTGGATGGATGAAGTAGTGCTTTTTGTTCGTTACATAGATGATTTGTTGCTAATTGTCAGTAATGATAAAAAAGTTGTCAATTTGGATGATTTGTTGTCATATTTGAGTGATAATCTTATGGGTTTAAGATTTACAGGCGAACTAAATAGTAAACAGATTAACTATTTAGATCTTACTTTACTAATTATTGACAATCAAATAGTAACTCAAACCTATAGAAAACCAGTGGCAGGCAATACAATTTTGCATGCGGCATCCCAACATCCAGAACATGTCAAAAAAGCTATTCCAAGAGGGCAGTTTATTAGGCTACGCAGGAATACCCAAGATGATTCTATCTATGAAAGACAGTCTTTAGAGCTAAAAGACAGACTTATTAAGAGAGGCTATAACCCAAGTAGGCTTGAACAATGCAGATTAGCAGTTAAGGCTTATAATAAACAACCCATTACTGCACATAAGAAGAAACAAGTCACTAGTGACACTATAGTCTTCACCACAGAGTATTCCACAAATTATGATGCAGTAGTAAAGATTTTAAAGAAGCATTCTCATATCCTACTGGGAGATGACATTCTCAAACCATTTGTAAATAATTTCAGGTACGTCTCCAAAAAACCAAGGACATTAGGGAAAGTACTTGCTCCCAGCTTGGTTACTGATACTGCGAGTGTCCCCTCAGGAGACTGGCTATCAAAAAGGGGCTATTTAAATGTGGTAGCAGGGATTGTTTAACTTGCCCTAACCTCATTAGGGGTACACATTTTTCAAGTGTAGACAATAAACAATATGTCATAGATTTCTATGCTAACTGTAAAACCAGATTTGTCATCTACCTTTTGACTTGCAATATCTGTAAAAGTCAATATGTAGGTAAAACCTCACGTGAAGTCAGAACCAGGTTTGGGGAACATGTCAGAGACGTTAAAAACTATTCTAAGGACTCAGCAGTTGCTAGTCACTTCAATGGTTTGCATTTTACCCATAAGGCTGACATTCAGTTCAAATCATTGATATCGCTAAAGTTCCAATTAGAGGGGGTAATAGGCAAAAAATCTTAGATAAGAAAGAAATATTTTGGATATTAAAGCTTAATACATGCCAACCTCATGGAATGAATAAAGCATGCGATATTAACTACCTCACGGATAACTGATATGGCACTAACTGCTTATGAGACTATTAATTAAATTTTCCTTCTTTAACTAATATGGTGATATCCCTATAGTGTACAATACAAGTTGGTCTATACATTTGATAAGACTAGGATATTCCTTTGATACTAGTATCCTAACTTTTATAATTGGTATATATTAATTTATCATTATCATGTCTAGGTATCACATTATTCCACACACTGGCTTAGGTATGTCAGAATCTGTATTTATATTTTTTGTAAGTAATCCCAATGTAAATTTGTTGTTGTTTTTATCATGTTCTTGTTTTTAATTGTGATTTGCACATAAGGGTTAATGGTTTTCCTTGCCCTTTAAAAAGGCACCACACACTAGGTGCTGCAGCCTATGAATAAGCGCCACTAGGGGGCGCGAAACGCGTCAGGCCTCTCTTTTTCACCCCCTGTCTTTGTGTCCAGCTTGATTGTGTATTTTATATAAATTTTTTATATATTTCTTCATTAAAGTTTTGAATGTTTTACTGAACATAGCTGCGCCTATTTGGTTATTGGAGTGCCTGCCATTTGCCCTCCTGTTCTTGTCTATATCAGCGATTTGAGTTGATCGCCGGCTACGGCACTCTGCCAGACATTTCCATTGGAGCATTTTACTTTCCATTACCGGTTCCGGTTCCGGACGCTGCTACACCGCGCTTACCTTCTATGCACGCTAGTGTCACTCTTCAGCCCCCCGCTTGGGCTTGGATCAACACTTCCGAGGCTTGGATCAAGACTTCCGAGGACGGATCGGTGAACCTGGTATGGTGAAGATAAGGTAGGAAGATCTTCAGGGGCTTAGTGTTAGGTTTATTTAAGGGGGTTTGGGTTAGATTAGGGGTATGTGGGTGGTGGGTTGTAATGTTGGGGGGGGGTGTTGTATGTGTTTATTTTACAGGCAAAAGAGCTGAATTCTTTGGGGCATGCCCCGCAAAGGGCCCTGTTCAGGGCTGGTAAGGTAAAAGAGCTTTGAACTTTTTTAATTTAAAATAGGGTAGGGCATTTTTTTATTTTGGGGGGCTTTGTTATTTTATTAGGGGGCTTAGAGTAGGTGTAATTAGTTTAAAATTGTTGTAATATTTTTCTAATGTTTGTAAATATTTTTTTATTTTTTGTAACTTAGTTCTTTTTTATTTTTTGTACTTTAGTTAGTTTATTTCATTGTATTTATTTGTAGATATTGTATTTAATTAATTTATTGATAGTGTAGTGTTAGGTTTAATTGTAGATAATTGTAGGTATTTTATTTAATTAATTTATTGATAGTGTAGTGTTAGGTTTAATTGTAACTTAGGTTAGGATTTATTTTACAGGTGATTTTGTAATTATTTTAACTATTTTAGCTATTAAATAGTTCTTAACTATTTAATACCTATTGTACCTGGTTAAAATAAATACAAAGTTACCTGTAAAATAAATATAAATCTTAAAATAGCTACAATATAATTATTATTTATATTGTAGCTATATAAGGGTTTATTTTACAGGTAAGTATTTAGCTTTAAATAGGAATAATTTATATAATAAGAGTTAATTTATTTCGTTAGATTTAAATTATATTTAACTTAGGGGGTGTTAGTGTTAGGGTTAGACTTAGCTTTAGGGGTTAAAAAATTTATTAGAATAGCGGTGAACTCCGGTCGGCAGATTAGGGGTTAATGTTTGAAGTTAGGTGTCGGCGATGTTAGGGAGGGCAGATTAGGGGTTAATACTATTTCTTATAGGGTTATTGAGGCGGGAGTGAGGCGGATTAGGGGTTAATAACTTTATTATAGTAGCGGTGCGGTCCACTCGGCAGATTAGGGGTTAATAAGTGTAGGTAGGTGGCGGCGACGTTGTGGGGGGCAGATTAGGGGTTAATAAATATAATATATGGGTCGGCGGTGTTAGGGGCAGCAGATTAGGGGTACATAAGGATAACGTAGGTGCCGGCGCTTTGCGGTCGGCAGATTAGGGGTTAATTATTTAGGTAGCTGGCGGCGACGTTGTGGGGGGCAGATTAGAGGTTAATAAATATAATATAGGGGTCGGGCGGTGTTAGGGAGCAGCAGATTAGGGGTACATAAGTATAACGTAGTGGCGGTCGGCAGATTAGGGGTTAAAAAAATGTAAATCGAGTGGGTGGCGATGTGGGGGGACCTCGGTTTAGGTGTACAAAGGTAGTTTATGGGTGTTAGTGAACTCGTAGAGCACAGTAGTTAAGAGCTTATGAACCGGTGTTAGCCCAAAAAGCTCTTAACTACTGACTTTTTTCTGCGGCTGGAGTTTTGTCGTTAGAGTTCTAAATCTCACTCCATCCACGACTCTAAATACCGGCGTTAGAAAGAATCCCATTGAAAAGATAGGATACGCAAAATGACGTAAGGGGATCTGCGTTATGGAAAAGTCGCGGCTGAAAGTGAGCGATAGACCCATTTCTTGACTGACCCCAAATACCAGAGGGCGTTAAAAACCAGCGTTAGGAGCCTCTAACCGCTGGTTTTCACGGCTACCCGCCCAACTCTAATCTAGGCCACTGACTGGCAAAGAAGGACTGGCAAGTACAGCCCTATCTTGGCCACACTATTTAACCCTTCAAAGGAAAATGACAGCTGATGTACAGGGTTTGACAGCTCGTTAAGGGGTTAAATCCATCATATATACTTGACAGTTTCTATTATTTCAGATGTTTTCCTTCTCTTCACTAAGCTGTACATAGTAGATAAAGATAATCTAAACAGGACATTTTTGTGTCCCCAATTATCTGTTTTACATTCTGGTTTGGATCAAATTGTTTGTAAATAAGCTCATTTATTTTTATTTTGTCATTTATATAGCAATAGTTGTTTTTGCCTTTAAAACCACCACCTATACTGAAAATTGGAATACTTCAGTATTCACTATAGAAAAGTTATGTAAAAAGAAACAGCAATTAAGATCCCAGTAGGGTTGTAGGAGATGGGTAATAAATATTATTTTTTTAATTGCTCTCTCTAAGTCCCTGGCCATTGTGTATAACAGCATACCTAACAACATTTGTGGCAAGTGAGTATCAGACTCAGGGAATTGATGGGGGCCATCACCATTTTGTGGGTGAAGATGTGTTCGGAGGGGTAGGCTCATGGGTGGTTAGTGGGCGAGACTGTGGGTATGTCTGTGCAGTTTGTGGGCATGGCTGTGTGCTCAGTGGGTGGGGCTAAGGGAAAGTCTGCAAATAGGGACATATGACTGTCTCAGACGGACAGTGGACAGAACTCAGAATCAGTGACTGTTTATCTCAATTATACAGCTGTAAAAAAGTAGACAATACATGACAGGAAATAGTGCTGCCATCTACTGCCGCCATATAGTGAGCAACACTTCCGAACTTACCTTCCTGCTTTTCAACAAAGGATAATAAGGAAACAATAAACAATTTAATAATAGAAGTAAATTGGAAAGTTGTTTAAAATTGTATGTTGTATCTGAATCATGAAAGATAAATTTGGGATTTTTTTGTCCCTTTAAACAAATAAAAGGAAATGTTTTAGCCTTCACGTTCTTATGGTTTGTTGCTCAACGTCATTTTAGTATTTTGATGCTGTGAGAAACAAATCCTGCATTTAACCTATTCACTGCCCATTGTAGTAAAGGCACATCTGCAGCAGTTTGGATCTTTTTATTTATTTATTTTAACTTTCAGGGTGAGCTAAATCTAAAAGTTCCCAGTATAGTTGCAGGGTCTTGTAGTATATTCTTATGAAGTCAGGTGAATTATAAATTTATCCGGGCCAGAGATCTGGGGCAAGATTACATATGCGGCGTTGCCTGTAAAAGTCGGCAATGACGTTTTTTACACAGTTTTGGTATCACATATACGGCGCAGCATATAAATGCGGCACGTACATTTCACCCGTCGGCTGCAATTTTTACTCCCATAAGCTAACATAGAACAAGGACGTATGCGGCAAAAATGGAGACATTTTACTCCATTTTCCCCTCGCCACACATAGGCATGAGTATGTGAGCACCGTAACTCCCGTAACTGCCTGAAAAACAAAATTTATGCTTACCTGATAAATTTATTTCTCTTGTGGTGTATCCAGTCCACGGATTCATCCATTACTTGTGGATATTCTCCTTCCCAACAGGAAGCTGCAAGAGGATCACCCACAGCAGAGCTGTCTATATAGCTCCTCCCCCAACTGCCACCTCCAGTCATTCGACCGAAGACAAGCAAGAGAAAGGAGAAACTATAGGGTGCAGTGGTGACTGTAGTTTAAAAAATAAAAAACACCTGCCTTAAAATGACAGGGCGGGCCGTGGACTGGATACACCACAAGAGAAATAAATTTATCAGGTAAGCATAAATTTTGTTTTCTCTCTTAAGGTGTATCCAGTCCACGGATTCATCCATTACTTGTGGGATACCAATACCAAAGCTATAGTACACGGATGAAGGGATGGACAAGGCAGGCGCTCAAACGGAAGGCACCACTGCCTGTAAGACCTTTCTCCCAAAAATAGCCTCCGAAGAAGCAAAAGTATCAAATTTGTAGAATTTAGAAAAAGTATGAAGCGAAGACCAAGTCGCCGCCTTACAAATCTGTTCAACAGAAGCCTCATTTTTAAAAGCCCATGTGGAAGCCACCGCTCTAGTGGAATGAGCTGTAATTCTTTCAGGAGGCTGTTGGCCAGCAGTCTCATAAGCTAAGCGGATTATACTTCTTAACCAAAAAGACAGAGAGGTTGCTGAAGCCTTTTGGCCTCTCCTCTGTCCAGAGTAGACAACAAACAATGCAGATGTTTGACGAAAATCTTTAGTAGCTTGTAAATAAAACTTTAAAGCACGAACCACGTCAAGATTGTGTAATAGACGTTCCTTCTTTGAAGAAGGATTAGGACACAGTGATGGAACAACAATCTCCTGATTGATATTCTTATTAGATACCACCTTAGGAAGAAAACCAGGTTTGGTACGTAACTCTACCTTATCTGCATGGAAAATGAGATAAGGGGAATCACATTGTAAAGCAGATAACTCCGAAACTCTTTGAGCCGAGGAGATAGCTACTAAAAACAGAACTTTCCAAGATAAAAGCTTAATATCTATGGAATGCAAAGGTTCAAACGGAACCCCTTGAAGAACTTTAAGAACTAAATTTAAACTCCATGGCGGAGCAACAGGTTTAAACACAGGCTTGATTCTAACTAAAGCTTGACAAAACGCCTGAACATCTGGAACCTCAGCCAGACGTTTGTGCAAAAGAATAGACAGAGCAGAATTCTGTCCCTTTAAGGAACTAGCTGACAAACCCTTCTCCAATCCTTCTTGGAGAAAGGATAATATCCTAGGAATCCTGACCTTACTCCATGAGTAACCCTTGGATTCACACCAATGAAGATATTTACACCATATCTTATGATAGATTTTCCTGGTGACAGGCTTTCGAGCCTGAATTAAGGTATCAATGACCGATTCGGAAAAACCACGCTTTGATAGAATCAAGCGTTCAATCTCCAAGCAGTGAGACGCAGATAAATTAGATTTGGATGGTTGAAAGGACCCTGAAGTAGAAGGTCCTCCTCAGCGGCAGAGTCCCATGGTGGAAGAGATGACATGTCCACCAGATCTGCATGCCAAGTCCTGCGTGGCCACGCAGGTGCTATCAAAATCACCGAAGCTCTCTCCTGCTTGATCTTGGCAATCAGACGAGGGAGCAGAGGAAACGGTGGAAACACATAAGCCAGGTTGAAGGACCAAGGCGCTGCTAGAGCATCTATCAGCGCTGCCTTGGGGATCCCTGGACCTGGACCCGTAACAAGGAAGCTTGGCGTTCTGACGAGACGCCATGAGATCCAGTTCTGGTTTGCCCCAAAGTTGGATCAACTGTGCAAACACCTCCGGATGGAGTTCCCACTCCTCTGGATGAAAAGTCTGTCGACTTAGAAAATCTGCTTCCCAGTTCTCTACTCCTGGGATATGGATAGCTGATAGATGGCAAGAGTGAACCTCTGCCCATAGAATTATTTTTGAAACCTCCAACATTGTTAGGGAACTCCTTGTTCCCCCTTGATGGTTGATGTAGGCTACAGTCGTGATGTTGTCCGACTGAAATCTGATGAACCTGACCGCAGCAAGCTGAGGCCAAGCCTGAAGAGCATTGAATATCGCTCTTAGTTACAGAATGTTTATCGGAAGGAGTGCCTCCTCCTGAGTCCACAAGCCCTGAGCCTTCAGGGAGTTCCAGACTGCACCCCAGCTCAAAAGGCTGGCATCTGTCATTACTATTGTCCAATCTGGCCTGCGGAAGGTCATACCCTTGGACAGATGGACCCGAGATAGCCACCAGAGAAGAGAATCCCTGGTCTCTTGATCCAGATATAGTAGAGGGGACAAATCTGTGTAATCCCCATTCCACTGACTGAGCATGCAGAGTTGCAGCGATCTGAGATGTAGGCGGGCAAACGGCACTATGTCCATTGCCGCTACCATTAAGCCGATTACTACCATACACTGAGCCACTGAAGGGCGAGAAGTAGAATAAAGAACACGGCAGGAATTTAGAAGTTTTGACAACCTGGCCTCTATCAGGTAAATCTTCATTTCTACAGAATCTATCAGAGTTCCTAGGAAGGAAACTCTTGTGAGAGGGGATAGAGAACTCTTTTCTTTGTTCACTTTCCACCCATGAGACCTCAGGAATGCCAGAACAATGTCCATATGAGACCTGGCGATTTGAAAATTCGACGCCTGTATCAGAATGTCGTCTAGGTAAGGGGCTACTGCTATACCCCACGGCCTTAGGACCGCTAGTAGTGACCCTAGAACCTTTGTAAAGATTCTTGGTGCCATAGCTAACCCAAAGGGAAGAGCCACAAACTGGTAATGCCTGTCTAGGAAGGCGAACCTGAGAAAATTGTTTAGGATCTTGAGATCTAAGATTGGTCTGAAGGTTCCCTCTTTCTTGGGAACTACAAACAAACCTTGCCCTGTTCCTCCTTTGGAACTGGGTGGATCACTCCTATACAATGTAAGAATGCTTACAATGTAAGAATGCCTCTCTCTTTATCTGGTTTGCAGATAATTGTGAGAGAGGAAATCTCCCTTTTAGGGAAGAAGCTTTGAAGTCCAGAAGATATCCCTGGGACACAATTTCCAACGCCCAGGGATCCTGGACATCTCTTGCCCAAGCCTGGACGAAGAGAGAAAGTCTGCCCCCTACTAGATCCGTTTCCGGATCGGGGGCTGATCTTTCATGCTGTCTTAGAGGCAGCAGCAGGTTTTTTGGCCTGCTTTCCTTTGTTCCAAGCCTGGTTAGGTCTCCAGACCGGCTTGGACTGGGCAAAATTTCTTGTTTTGTATTAGAGGAAGTTGAAGCTGCGCCACTCTTGAAGTTTCAAAAAGCACGAAAATTAGTCTGTTTGGCCCTTGATTTGTTGGACCTATCCTGAGGAAGGGCGTGACCTTTTCCTCCAGTAATATCAGAAATGATCTCCTTCAGTCCAGGCCCGAATAGGGTCTGCCCCTTGAAGGGAATGTTGAGAAGCTTAGACTTTGAAGTAACGTCAGCTGACCAGGATTTAAGCCATAGCGCCCTACGCGCCTGAATAGCAAAACCTGAGTTCTTAGCCGTTAGCTTGGCTAAATGAACAACAGCATCAGAAACAAATGAATTGGCTAGCTTAAGAGCTTTAAGCTTGTCAAGGATATCATCCAATGGGGTTTCTACCTGTAGAGCCTCTTCTAGAGACTCAAACCAGAAGGCCGCAGCAGCAGTGACAGGGGCAATGCATGCAAGGGGCTGGAGAATAAAACCTTGTTGAATAAAAATTTTCTTAAGGTAACCCTCTAATTTTTTATCCATTGGATCTAGAAAAGCACAACTGTCCTCGACAGGGATAGTTGTACGCTTCGCTAGGGTAGAGACTGCTCCCTCCACCTTAGGGACCATTTGCCACAAGTCCCGTGTAGCGGCATCTATGGGAAACATCTTTTTAAAAACAGGAGGGGGAGAGAACGGCACCCCTGGTCTATCCCATTCCTTAGTAATAATTTCTGAAAACCTTTTAGGTATTGGAAAAAACATCAGTGTAAACAGGCACTGCGTAGTATTTATCCAATTTACACAATTTCTCTGGGACTACAATGGCGTCACAGTCGTCCAGAGTTGCTAAAACCTCCTTGAGCAACACGCGGAGGTGTTCAAGCTTAAATTTAAATGTAGACATATCAGAATCAGGTTGAAGTGTCTTCTCTGAGTCAGAAAAATCACCCACAGATAGAAGCTCTCCTGCCTCAGCTTCTGCACATTGTGAGGGTATATCAGACATAGCTACTAAAGCGTCAGAGAGCTCTGTATTTGTTCTAGCCCCAGAGCTGTCTCGCTTTCCTTGTAACCCTGGTAGTTTGGACAATACCTCTGTAAGGGTATGATTCATAACTACCGCCATGTCTTGTAAAGTATATGCAATGGGCGCGCTAGATGTACTTGGCGTCCCTTGAGCGGGAGTTATAGGCTCTGACACGTGAGGAAAGTTAGTCGGCATAACTTCCCCCTTGTCAATTTCTTCTGGTGATAAATCTTTTAAAGCCAGAATATGGTCTTTGTAACTTATAGTAAGATCAGTGCATTTGGTACACATTCTAAGAGGGGGTTCCACAATGGCTTCTAAACATAATGAGCAAGGAGTTTCCTCCATGTCAGACATGTTTAACAGACTAGTAATGAGACCAGCAAGCTTGAAAAACACTTTAATTAATGTGAAAAAGCAGAATATAAAAAACGGTACTGTGCCTTTAAGGGAAAAAAACAAACACAAAAACTGCAAAACAGTGAAAAAAAGCAGTTAACTCTACGAAATTTTTACAGTGTGTATAATAGACTAAAATAGCATTGCACCCACTTGCAAATGGATGATTAACCCCTCAGGCTCAAAAACGAAGCAAAAAAACGGTAAAACCGTTATAACAGTCACAAGCAAACTGCCACAGCTCTACTGTGGCTCCTACCTTCCCATAAAACGACTTTTGTAGGCACAAAAACCCTTTACAGAGGTCCAATATGTCAGGGGACTCCTTCAGGGAAGCTGGATGTCTCAGAATGTAAAAACTACTGCGCAATTAAAGCGCGAAAATAGGCCCCTCCCACCATGCACTCAAAGTGAAAGGGCCATAATAACTACTCCTAGGAGAAATCTAGTCAGCCATGTGGAAAACTAGGCCCCAAATAAAGATTTATCACCCTTAGTAAAAAATGTTCTTTATAAATCATGTAAACGTTTAACATACTAAGCCATAAGAGCAAGTAACATGAATATTACCTTATACTGCAAGCATGATGCCAGTCGTTTGTTAAATCACTGCAATCAGGCTTACCTTAAATATATCAGGCACTGTCAGCATTTTCTAAACCTTATCATCTCTCTAGAAAAAAATATACTGAACATACCTCAGGGCAGATAATTCTGCAGGCCGTTCGCCCAGCTGAAGTTTTCCCATACTTTTCAGTTATGTGTGAGAACGGCAGTGGACCTTAGTTACAACCTGCTAAGATCATCAAAAACCTCAGGCAAAACTCTTCTTCTAATTTCTGCCTGAGGTAAAAAACAGTACAACGCCGGTACCGTTTAAAAATAACAAACTTTTGATTGAAGATAAACTACACTAATACACCACATCTCTTGATACTTCCTTTCTTGTCGAGAAATGCAAGAGAATGACTGGAGGTGGCAGTTGGGGGAGGAGCTATATAGACAACTCTGCTGTGGGTGATCCTCTTGCAGCTTCCTGTTGGGAAGGAGAATATCCCACAAGTAATAGATGAATCCGTGGACTGGATACACCTTACAAGAGAAATATTAACTAACACCTAACGCATGGGCAATATCTATCTACCTGTCAACCGCAATCCCCCACAGCAATTACTAAAAAAGTATATTAACCCCTAATCCACCATTAACCCACATCGCAATAAACCTAATAAAGTATATTAACCCCTAATCCGCCATTAACCCACAACGCAATAAACCTAATAAAACTATGAACCCCTAATCCGCCAAACCCACAAAACGCAATAATCCTAATAATTCTATTAACCCCTTATCCGCCAAACCCCCACAACGCAAATAACGAATTAAATTACTAAGCCCCCTAACCTAACACCCCCTAAATTAACCCCAATTACCTAAATAAAAAAATACTAGGTTACAATTAAAATAAAAAAGCTAACATTACTTAAAAAAAAAAAACTACGTTTAAATTAAAGATTACAAAAAATAAAAAAGTCTAACATTACATAAAATGATAAACCAAATTATCAAAAATAAAAAAATTAAACCTAATCCCTATAAAATTAAAAAAGCCCCCCAAAAATAAAAACACTCCCTAATCTAATACTAAACTACCAATAGCCCTTAAAAGGGCCTTTTGTAGGGCATTGTCCTAAGTTAAACAGCTCTTTTCCTTAAAAAAATACTAAGTCCCCCTCTAATAGTAAAACCCCCCACCCCCAAAATAAAAAAACCTAACACTAAAAAATCCTAAACTACCCATTGCCCATAAATGGTCATTTGTATGGGCATTCAGCTCTTTTACTGCCCTTGAAGGGACATTCAGATCTTTTAAGAGTTTTCAGAAATCCCTAATCTTAAAAAAAAAAAAAAAAAAAAACTAAGTCTAACCGCCCAAATAGGTACACACCGTTCCTGAACTCCGGCGGAAAAGGTCCTGTTCCAGGCGGTGAAGTCTTCTTCCAAGCGGCCGACATCTTCTTCCAAGCAGAGACCTCTTCCTTCTTCATCCAGGACCAAGCCCGTGCAGAGATGAGTGCGGAGCAGGACCGGTGACCGCGGAGCCATGGAGCTAGGAGGAATAGTGAATTCAAGGTATGCGTTTAAATATGGCGTCCCTTGCATTCCTATTGGCTGATTTGATTCTTTAAATTCAAATCAGTCAATAGGATGAGAGCTACTGAAATCCTATTGGCTGTTCAAATCAGGCCTGATTCTGACCAAAAAGATTGAACATCTGGCACATCTGCCAGATGCTTATGTAAAAGAATAGATAATGCAGAAATCTGACCTTTCAGAGAACTGACTGACAACCCTTTCTCTAGACCTTGCTGGAGAAAAGACAAAATTCTAGGAATCCCACCCTACTCCAAGAGTAGCCCTTCGATTCACACCAATAAAGGTATTTACGCCATATCTTATGGTAAATTTTACAAGTAACAGGCTTGCGAGCCTGCAGCATGGTCTCAATGACCGACTCAGAAAGCCCATGCTTAGCCAGATCTAAGCATTCAATCTCCAAACAGTCAGCTTCAGAGAAATGAGATTTGGATGGAGGAATGGACCCTGAGTTAGAAGGTCCTTCCTCAGAGGCAACCTCCAAGCAGGCAGAGATGAGATCTTTACTAGGTCTGCATACCAGATCCTGCGAGGCCATGCAGGAGCTATTAGAATAACCAATGGTCTCTCTCCTGTTTGATACGAGCAATGACCCGTGGAAGGAGCGCAAATGGAGGTAACATATATGCTAGACTGAAAACCCAAGGAACCACCAGAGCATCTATCAGAGCAGCCTGCAAATCTCTTGGCCTTGAACCATACATTGGAAGCTTGGCTTTCTGCCGAGACGCCATCAGATCCAACTCTGACACCCCCCACTTGAGGGTTAACCTGGAGAACACGTCCGGATGGAGATCCCACTCCCCGGGATGAAATGTCTGTCTGCTCAGGAAATCCGCCTCCCAGTTGTCCACTCCTGGAATATGGATGGCAGATATACAACAATTGTGAGCTTCCGCCCACTGAATAATCTGAGCCACCTCCTTCATGGCTAAGGAACTCCGAGTTCCTCCCTGGTGGTTGAAGTAAGCCACTGAGGTGATGTTGTCCGATTGGAACCTGATAAACTGGGCTAAAGACAATTGAGGCCAAGCCATCAGAGCATTGTAAATAGCTCTCAACTCCAAGATGTTTATAGGGAGAGCAGACCCCTCCCGAGGCCATAGTCCCTGCACCTATAACTAGTCCCAGACTGCTCCCCAGCCTAGCAGGCTGGCGTCCGTGGTCACGATCACCCAGGAAGGTCTCCGGAAGCATATGCCCTGAGACAGATGCTCCTGAGAAAGCCACCATGGGAGAGAGTCTCTTGTCGACTGGTTTAGATCTATCCTCTGAGATTGTAATGCTTGTGGGATATTCCACTATCAGACCAAACTTGGCCAGTAGTCTTGTTATCCCGGCATCAAGCTGGAATGATAGGGAATATCCCAGAGCAGAGAAAGTTTGCAAAATGAGGTAAACAGTACTCTGCACTATGCAGGGTAGTCTTCGGCGGCAGCAGGTAGGAATCAGCAGTTAGGCAGTTCAAGGGTAAACCACTTGAAGGACTGAAACAGACAGGATAGTCTCTGACGGCAATAGGTAGGGAATCCAGCGGTAAGGCAGTTCAAGGGTAAATCAATAGAATGGTCAGGCAGGCAGAGTTCGGCAACAGAATGGCAATCCAATATTTTAGGGTTAAGGCAAGCAGAGTAGTCAAACAGGCAGAATTCATCAACGGTAAAGCAATCCATCAATTCAGGGATTAAGGCAAGCAGAGTAGTCAAACAGGCAGAGTTTATCAACAGTTAAGCAAACCAGCAATTCAGGGGTTAAGGCAAGCAGCGTAGTCAAACAGGCAGAGTTCATCAACAGTTAAGCAGTGCAGAAATTCAGGGGTTAAGGCAAGCAGAGTAGTCAAACAGGCAGAGTTCAGCAACAGTGAATCAATACAGCAATTCAGCATACAGATATACAGCACCCAGGAGCACAAGAAGAAACACCTATACTTGGGCACAGGTGAGAAGGACTGAGGCCTTTACATAGGGAAGACAGGGTGGGCGGTGATGATGTCATCACAGTGCTGCAGTTACACTGCCATATTCCTAGCAACAGGAGGAGTGCCTGTGTCCATAGCAACGGCCACAGCAGAGCAGAGAGCAGCGTTACAGAGATAGATCTGAATGGTCTCCATTCCATTGTGTGAGCATGCATAATTGCAGAGCTCTCAAATGGAATCGAGCAAAGGGAATGATGTCCATGGAAGCAACCATCAGACCAATTACCTCCATACATCGAGCCACTGATGGCCAAACAGTAGACTGTAAAGAGAGGCAAGAGGAAAGTATCTTGGATTTTCTGACCTCTGTCAGAAATTTTTCATAGATATGGAATCTATTATGGTCCCTAAGAAAACCACCCTTTTAGCTGGAACAAGGGAACTCTTTTTCCAGATTCACTTTCCATCCGTGGGAATGCAGAAAAGACAAAAATTTCTCTGTATGAGAGTTTTCTTGTTGAAAAGATAGTGCCTGAACTAATATGTCGTCCAGATAGGGCACCACTGCAATTCCCCGAGACATTTCGCCGGCGAATAGTTCCCGGCGAACATAGCTTGTTCGCGTTCGCCACGGCGGATGAACATATGCAATGTTCGATCCGCCCCCTATTCGTCATCATTGAGTAAACTTTGACCCTGTATCTCACAGTCTGCAGACACATTTCAGCCAATCAGCAGCAGACACTCCCTCCCAGACCCTCCCAGCTCCTGGACAGCAGCCATTTTAGATTCATTCTGATCCTGCATTCTTAGTGAGAGGAGGGATAGTGTAGCTGCTGCTGATTTTATAGGGAAATTGATAGCTAGGCTAGTGTATTCAGTGTCCACTACAGTCCTGAAGGACTCATCTGATCTCTGCTGTAAGGACGGCACCCCAAAAAGCCCTTTTTAGGGCTAGAACATCTTTTTTTTTTTTTTTTTGACTGTGAAACATCAGTCTGCTAGTGTAATCTAATTGCAGTTGCCTGCCTGCAGTGCCACCACTCATATCTGTTGTAACAGTAGTGTAAATTTTGTAAAAAAAAACTTTTTTGACTGTGAAACATCAGTCTGCTAGTGTAATCTAACAGCAGTTGCCTGCCTGCCAGCGTGTGTGCCAGGCTCACTTGCCAACTAGTGCCACCACTCATATCTGTTGTAACAGTAGTGTAAATTTAAAAAAAAAAACTTTTTTGACTGTGAAACATCAGTCTGCTAGTGTAATCTAATTGCAGTTGCCTGCCTGCAGTGCCACCACTCATATCTGTTGTAACAGTAGTGTAAATTTTGTAAAAAAAAAACTTTTTTGACTGTGAAACATCAGTCTGCTAGTGTAATCTAATAGCAGTTGCCTGTCTGCCTGCCAGCATGTGTGCCAGGCCCACTTGCCAACTAGTGCCACCACTCATATCTGTTGTAACAGTAGTGTAAATTTTTTTTAAAAAAACTTTTTTGACTGTGAAACATCAGTCTGCTAGTGTAATCTAATTGCAGTTGCCTGCCTGCCAGAGTGTGTGCCAGGCCCACTTGCTAAGTGCCACCACTCATATCTGTTGTAACAGTAGTGTAAATTTAAAAAAAAAAAAACTTTTTTGACTGTGAAACATCAGTCTGCTAGTGTAATCTAATAGCAGTTGCCTGCCTGCCAGCGTGTGTGCCAGGCTCACTTGCCAACTAGTGCCACCACTCATATCTGTTGTAACAGTAGTGTAAATTTAAAAAAAAAAACTTTTTTGACTGTGAAACATCAGTCTGCTAGTGTAATCTAATTGCAGTTGCCTGCCTGCAGTGCCACCACTCATATCTGTTGTAACAGTAGTGTAAATTTTGTAAAAAAAAAACTTTTTTGACTGTGAAACATCAGTCTGCTAGTGTAATCTAATAGCAGTTGCCTGCCTGCCTGCCTGCCAGCATGTGTGCCAGGCCCACTTGCCAACTAGTGCCACCACTCATATCTGTTGTAACAGTAGTGTAATTTTTTTTTAAAAAAACTTTTTTGACTGTGAAACATCAGTCTGCTAGTGTAATCTAATTGCAGTTGCCTGCCTGCCAGAGTGTGTGCCAGGCCCACTTGCTAAGTGCCACCACTCATATCTGTTGTAACAGTAGTGTAAATTTAAAAAAAAAAAAACTTTTTTGACTGTGAAACATCAGTCTGCTAGTGTAATCTAATTGCAGTTGCCTGCCTGCCTGCCAGCGTGTGTGCCAGGCCCACTTGCCAACGAGTGCCACCACTCATATCTGTTGTAACAGTAGTGTAAATTTAAAAAAAACAAACTTTTTTGACTGTGAAACATCAGTCTGCTAGTGTAATCTAATAGCAGTTGCCTGCCTGCCAGCGTGTCTGCCAGGCCCACTTGCCAACTAGTGCCTACACTCATATCTGTTGTAACAGTAGTGTAAATTTTTTTAAAAAAACTTTTTTGTCTGTGAAACATCAGTCTGCTAGTGTAATCTAATTGCAGTTGCCTGCCTGCCAGGGTGTGTGCCAGGCCCACTTGCCAACTAGTGCCACCACTCATATCTGTTGTAACAGTAGTGTAAATTTAAAAAAAAAAACTTTTTTGACTGTGAAACATCAGTCTGCTAGTGTAATCTAATTGCAGTTGCCTGCCTACCAGCGTGTGTGCCAGGCCCACTTGGAAACTAGTGCCACCACTCATATCTGTTGTAACAGTAGTGTAAATTTAAAAAAAAAAAAAACTTTTTTGACTGTGAAACATCAGTCTGCTAGTGTAATCTAATTGCAGTTGCCTGCCTGCCTGCCAGTGTGTGTGCCAGGCCCACTTGCCAACTAGTGCCACCACTCATATCTGTTGTAACAGTAGTGTAAATTTTTTTTAAAAAAACTTTTTTGACTGTGAAACATCAGTCTGCTAGTGTAATCTAATAGCAGTTGCCTGCCTGCCAGCGTGTGTGCCAGGCCCACTTGCCAACTAGTGCCACCACTCATATCTGTTGTAACAGTAGTATAAATTTAAAAAAAACAACCTTTTTTGACTGTGAAACATCAGTCTGCTAGTGTAATCTAATTGCAGTTGCCTGCCTGTCAGCGTGTGTGCCAGGCCCACTTGCCAACCAGTGCCACCACTCATATCTGTTGTAACAGTAGTGTAAATTTTTTAAAAAATAACTTTTTTGACTGTGAAACATCAGTCTGCTAGTGTAATCTAATTGCAGTTGCCTGCCTGCCAGCGTGTGTGCCAGGCCCACTTGCCAACTAGTGCCACCACTCATATCTGTTGTAACAGTAGTGTAAATTTAAAAAAAAAACTTTTTTGACTGTGAAACATCAGTCTGCTAGTGTAATCTAATTGCAGTTGCCTGCCTACCAGCGTGTGTGCCAGGCCCACTTGCCAACTAGTGCCACCACTCATATCTGTTGTAACAGTAGTGTAAATTTAAAAAAAAAAAAAAATTTTTTGACTGTGAAACATCAGTCTGCTAGTGTAATCTAATTGCAGTTGCCTGCCTGCCTGCCAGCGTGTGTGCCAGGCCCACTTGCCAACTAGTGCCACCACTCATATCTGTTGTAACAGTAGTGTCAATTTTTTTTAAAAAAACTTTTTTGACTGTGAAACATCAGTCTGCTAGTGTAATCTAATAGCAGTTGCCTGCCTGCCAGCGTGTGTGCCAGGCCCACTTGCCAACTAGTGCCACCACTCATATCTGTTGTAACAGTAGTATAAATTTTAAAAAAAAAAACTTTTTTGACTGTGAAACATCAGTCTGCTAGTGTAATCTAATTGCAGTTGCCTGCCTGTCAGCGTGTGTGCCAGGCCCACTTGCCAACTAGTGCCACCACTCATATCTGTTGTAACAGTAGTGTAAATTTAAAAAAAAAACTTTTTTGACTGTGAAACATCAGTCTGCTAGTGTAATGTAATTGCAGTTGCTTGCCTGCCAGCGTGTGTGCCAGGCCCACTTGCTAAGTGCCACCACTCATATCTGTTGTAACAGTAGTGTAAATTTTTAAAAAAATAACTTTTTTGACTGTGAAACATCAGTCTGCTAGTGTAATCTAATTGCAGTTGCCTGCCTGCCAGCGTGTGTGCCAGGCCCACTTGCCAACTAGTGCCACCACTCATATCTGTTGTAACAGTAGTGTAAATTAAAAAATAAAATAAAAATTTGACTGTGAAACATCAGTCTGCTAGTGTAATCTAATTGCAGTTGCCTGCCTGCCAGCGTGTGTGCCAGGCCCACTTGCCAACTAGCGCCACCAATCATATCTGTTGTAACAGTAGTGTAAATTTAAAAAAAAAAACAATTTTTTGACTGTGAAACTAATAGCAGTTGCCTGCCTGCCAGCGTGTGTGCCAGGCCCACTTGCCAACTAGTGCCACCACTCATATCTGTTGTAACAGTAGTGTAAATTTTAAAAAAAAACCTTTTTTGACTGTGAAACATCAGTCTGCTAGTGTAATCTAATTGCAGTTGCCTGCCTGCCAGCGTGTAAGCCAGGCCCACTTGCTAAGTGCCACCACTCATATCTGTTGTAACAGTAGTGTAAATTTAAAAAAAAAACTTTTTTGACTGTGAAACATCAGTCTGCTAGTGTAATGTAATTGCAGTTGCTTGCCTGCCAGCGTGTGTGCCAGGCCCACTTGCTAAGTGCCACCACTCATATCTGTTGTAACAGTAGTGTAAATTTTTAAAAAAATAACTTTTTTGACTGTGAAACATCAGTCTGCTAGTGTAATCTAATTGCAGTTGCCTGCCTGCCAGCGTGTGTGCCAGGCCCACTTGCCAACTAGTGCCACCACTCATATCTGTTGTAACAGTAGTGTAAATTAAAAAATAAAATAAAAATTTGACTGTGAAACATCAGTCTGCTAGTGTAATCTAATTGCAGTTGCCTGCCTGCCAGCGTGTGTGCCAGGCCCACTTGCCAACTAGTGCCACCAATCATATCTGTTGTAACAGTAGTGTAAATTTAAAAAAAAAACAATTTTTTGACTGTGAAACTAATAGCAGTTGCCTGCCTGCCAGCGTGTGTGCCAGGCCCACTTGCCAACTAGTGCCACCACTCATATCTGTTGTAATAGTAGTGTAAATTTTAAAAAAAAAACTTTTTTGACTGTGAAACATCAGTCTGCTAGTGTAATCTAATTGCAGTTGCCTGCCTGCCAGCGTGTAAGCCAGGCCCACTTGCTAAGTGCCACCACTCATATCTGTTGTAACAGTAGTGTAAATTAAAAAAAAAAACTTTTTTGACTGTGAAACATCGGTCTGCTAGTGTAATCTAATTGCAGTTGCCTGCCTGCCAGCGTGTGTGCCAGGCCCACTTGCCAACTAGTGCCACCACTCATATCTGTTGTAATAGTAGTGTAAATTAAAAAAAAAAATTTGACTGTGAAACATCAGTCTGCTAGTGTAATCTAATTGCAGTTGCCTGCCTGCCAGCGTGTGTGCCAGGCCCACTTGCCAACTAGTGCCACCACTCATATCTGTTGTAACAGTAGTGTAAATTTAAAAAAAGCACTTTTTTGACTGTGAAACATCAGTCTGCTAGTGTAATCTAATTGCAGTTGCCTGCCTGCCAGCGTGTGTGCCAGGCCCACTTGCCAACTAGTGCCACCACTCATATCTGTTGTAACAGTAGTGTAAATTTAAAAAAATAAAACTTTTTTGACTGTGAAACATCAGTCTGCTAGTGTAATCTAATTGCAGTTGCCTGCATGCCAGCATGTGTGCCAGTCCCACTTGCCAACTAGTGCCACCACTCATATCTGTTGTAACAGTAGTGTATATTTAAAAAAAAAAAACTTTTTTGACTGTGAAACATCAGTCTGCTAGTGTAATCTAATTGCAGTTGCCTGCCTGCCTGCCAGTGTGTGTGCCAGGCCCACTTGCCAACTAGTGCCACCACTCATATCTGTTGTAACAGTAGTGTAAATTTAAAAAAAAATAAACTTTTTTGACTGTGAAACATCAGTCTGCTAGTGTAATCTAATAGCAGTTGCCTGCCAGCGTGTGTGCCAGGCCCACTTGCCAACTAGTGCCACCACTCATATCTGTTGTAACAGTAGTGTAAATTTTTAAAAAAAAACTTTTTTGACTGTGAAACATCAGTCTGCTAGTGTAATCTAATAGCAGTTGCCTGCTTGCCAGCGTGTGTGCCAGGCCCACTTGCTAAGTGCCACCACTCATATCTGTTATAACAGTAGTGTAAATTTAAAAAAAAAAACACTTTTTTGACTGTGAAACATCAGTCTGCTAGTATAATCTAATTGCAGTTGCCTGCCTGCCAGCGTGTGTGCCAGGCCCACTTGCCAACTAGTGCCACCACTCATATCTGTTGTAACAGTAGTGTAAATTTAAAAAAAAAAAAACTTTTTTGACTGTGAAACATCAGTCTGCTAATGTAATCTAATTGCAGTTGCCTGCCTGCTAGCATGTGTGCCAGGCCCACTTGCCCAGTGCCACCACTCATATCTGGTGTAACAGTAGTGTAAATAAAAAAATTTTTAAAAAAAACTTTTTTGACTGTGAAACATCAGTCTGCTAGTGTAATTCTAATTGCTTTTGCCTGCCTGCCAACGTGTGTGCCCGGCCCACTTACCCAGTGCCACCACTCATATCTGGTGTAACAGTAGTGTAAATAATAAAAAAAAAAATTAAGACTGTGAAACATCAGTTTGCTAGTGTAATTCTAATTGCATTTGCCTGCCTACCAACGTGTGTGCCCGGCCCACTTGCCCAGTGCCACCACTCATATCTGGTGTAACAGTAGTGTAAATAATTTTTTTAAAAAAAACTTGTTTGACTGTGAAACATTAGTCTGCTAGTGTAATCTAATTGCAGTTGCTTGCCTGCCAGCGTGTGTGCCAGGCTCACAGCGTATACTGTGCCCACTTGCCCAGTGGCACCACTCATATCTTGTTTAATAGTAGTGTAAGTGTACATTTAAAAAAATAAAAACTTTTTGGACTGTGAGACATCAGTCTGCTTTTTTGTGTCAGACTCACAGCGTATACTGTGCCCACTTGCCCAGTGCCACCACTCATATCTTGTTTAATAGTAGTGTAAGTGTACATTTAAAAAAAAATGGCAGGCAGAGGCAGGTCGTGGTGCTGGTGCTGTGATTCCCTTTGGCCGTAGAATAATGCCCAATGTTCAGAGGCCACGTCCCATGAACTCGAAAAGTTCTGAGGAGGACATAGTTGACTTTTTAACACAGGACTGCCTGAGAATGAGAGGACTTTATTTATGTGTGTGTAGATCAACACCATATAATTGTGCAGTATACTTACTCTGAAAAATTCAGAGTCCGGCTTCTTCTTTATAAGTTAGTCTGAATGATAAGGTATTCCCCCAATCCACTGTAACTGTGGATACAAAGTGTCGTACTTCAAAAAGCAGTATGTAACTGATACAAAATGTGCAGTATACTTACTCCGATAAAATCGGAATCCGGCTCCCTATACAGCACTCCCGCTGGTGTGGTTGGTAGAAATCCAAAAAGGCAGCAAGCGAAAGTTTCGTAAAAATACAAATTTATTTTAAAATGTCACTATGGACAGAAAAGATAAAAAGCTCATATTAAGAGGCTCTACGCGTTTCAACGATGTCTCGTCTTTCTCAAGAGCTGTAAACAGGTAAAGTGCTGCCTTTGGATTAACACAGCTGTTTTTTTTTAAATTCTTTTTATTAAAGAGAAAAGGAGGTCAGAAACAATTACAATTGACCTATAGATATACAAATAACATATCAAATGCATCACATAGAAGTTGGTATACTTGATTTGACAATATTACATTTGATTTTCTTGTAGCTTATTTCTGCATAGAGATTAGATGTTGATAGTTATCAGAGTTTTGTCGTTCCCTTCTCCTTCAACTCTCTTATTTTTGTTTTATTTTCCATTATACATTTATAACTTAACACATTACTTTAACACGTAACCTCACCCGCAGGTGGTTCCAAGTGTGCCATGGAGTTTGGCACGATTCCCCATAGTTGGGGGGGGGGGGGGGAATTAAAAATATTATTCCCTGAGGGTCTCTCTCCCCCCACCCCTCCCCCAACCCGGGTTTTAGTTTTCCGGTCTATATTATTTGTGAGATTAGGATCTCACCCTGTCTGTCATCTACCGCTGCCGCGTCTTTATCATATAATGCTGTCCATTCTCCTCTTAGGGATGCCTCTAGAAGAGTTTCCGTCTGGGAGAATGGGCCAAGTATCTGCCTTTGTATTGTGGGAGTCTGTTTTTTCAAAAAAGGTCCCCATTTTGTTAGAAAAGGTCTTAGTCTATGATCTGTGTCCAATCTGACGTCAAACTGCTCTGTGAATAAATGTTTAAAAAGTGTGCGTTTAAATTGTCCCATAGTTGGTGGTTTTCTAACTATCCATAAGCATAGTATGCAGTGTCTGGCAAGTAGCGTCGTCAATGTCAGTAGTGCGTGATATTTGTGAGGAATATCACGCCATCTAAAAAAGCATATCTGATCTAGTTGTAGATCAACTGAGATATCTAATAAGCTTTTAAGCCAGTATTGCAATCTGGCCCAGAACTGTCTCACCAGGGGGCAGAAATAGTGTGGGACATCTGGAGCCGCGGCTCCACACTTGCCACATCTGTTTGGCAGGTGTGGGTTCCATTTGGAGATCCTGTTAGGAGTGATGTAATCGAAGTGTAACATTCTGACTTGCGATTCCCGTAGGGGCATGCTGAGTGTTGCCTTCTTAGTTAGCTCCAGACTTTTCTGGATGTCTATGTTGGTAATATCATTCACTCCTCTTGTCTTCCACTTATCTAAGGTGATGCTCTGACAGGTAGTCACCGACTTATGCATCAGTGTCTTATATATACTGGACATCGAGAAATTTCCCAATTTAAATAAAGTTTGTGTAATAGCAAAGACTGGGGTGCTCCAGAAGTGTGGGTCTTTTTGTTTAAGATCGTCAATATAATGGCGAATTTGAAGATAAGCATAGAATTGCGTGTTGGGGAGATCATAACTCGTTCTCAAGTCCGTAAAGGTCTTAACCGAGTGTGTCAGGGGGTTCAATAGATCTCCAATTGTCTTTATTCCCCTATCCCTCCACTGACGGAAGGGCAGGGTGTCTGTGCCCGCTGAGAAGTCAAGATTGCCCACTATGGGCAATAGTTTGGCGGAGGGGGATCGGGACCCCAAGTATTTATGAGCCATGTGCCAGGCTGTCAGTGGCCCCTTATAGAGGATAGAGGATTTAATGAATGGGGGTGTGTCAACTGCCTTTAGATGCGGCAGGTATGTTAGATCTATAGGTTTCAGTACAGCCTTCTCTAATTCACTATCACAGAAGTGGGAAGTATCCAGTTGCCAGTCAAGGACCACCCTGATCAGAGCCGCCCAGTTATACATTCTGAAATTTGGCAGTCCAAAGCCCCCAGAGTTGTATGCTTGCTGCAGGTGTGTAGCAGCTATGCGCAGTTTCCCCTCTTTCCACACAAATTTTTTGACTGCCATATTCAAGGAGTTCAGATCTCTCTTGTTCAGTAGGACAGGCAGCATAAGCATGGGGTAGAGCAGCCTCGGCAGCGTGACCATTTTGACGAGACTGATTCGTCCCATGATTGACAATGGCAGTGAGCTCCACTGCTGTAATTGTTTACATAGGTTGGCACAATGACTTGAAAAATTCAAATCATATAAGTGGTGTGGGTTTCTATGCAGTTGGATTCCTAGATAGGTTAATCCATTCCCAACTTCCGTAAAGGGATAGGTCCCTCTGCTGGCTGAGTGCTTGTTGAGCCACAGTATTTCCGACTTCCCTGTGTTGATCTTATAGCCGGAAAAGCTACCAAAGTTTTGAATAATCCGAAGGATTTTAGTGACATGCTCGGTCGGGTCCTCAACAAATAGCAGCATGTCATCGGCATACAGGGCCAGGTGCTGTGGTCTGCCGTGCACTTTGACGCCCGGGAAGCTCTGCCGCAATTTGATAGCAAGAGGCTCCAATGCCAAGTCGAAAAGCAGAGGAGACAAGGGGCACCCCTGTCTCGTGCCTCGCTGCAGGACAATGTCTGGGGAGAACAGACCACTAGTCAGGATTCTGGCCACTGGCCTCGAGTAAATGTTCCGAATCGTCTGTGCAAAGTTTCCCACCACATTGTAGCGCGTCAAAGTGTTGTTCAGATGTTCCCACTCAACTCTATCGAAGGCCTTCTCTGCGTCCAGGGACAGCAGAAAGGCCTCCGAGACATCATCACGATATCGACCCTCATTTCTCCTCCAGTAAAAATCGATGACCTGCAAAACCCTTCGCAAGTTAACCACCGATGATCGCTGATATACAAAACCGGTTTGGTCTGGGTGCAGAAGGGATGGTAATAAGATCTTTAATCGGGCCGCCAACACTGCCATAAATATCTTATAGTCAGCGTTCAGTAGCGAGATGGGTCGATACGATTCAGGCAGAGAGTGGTCCTTTCCTGGCTTAGGGATGAGCGTAATATGTGCTGCCGTGAAAGTCGGCGAGGGTAGAAATTTATTCTGGAAGTATCCATTGAACATTCCCAGCAGAGTTGTTGCTATATTGGGTTGTAATAACCGGTAGAACTCCACCGGTAGACCATCCGGTCCTGGTGTCTTACCCAGAGCCATGCCTTGTATTGCTCTATCGACTTCCTCCGCCGTAATGGGGGAGTTCAGCTGATCAGTCTGGTCCTGGCCAAGCCGCGGAAGGTTCACAGAAGACCAAAAGGAGTTCTGCACCTCAGGCATGCACCCCGGCTGCTTTGTATATAGCTCTGCATAATATTCTGCAAAACCCCTGGCAATATCGATAGGCGTGGTGAGCACCCTTCCTCTACATCGCAAGGAGGCTACATCCCTTTTTGCTGTGCGAGCTTTAGTTAGAGAGGCCAATAGCTTCCCAGATCGATTTCCAAATCTATAAAATTTAGTTGCGGTTTTAATCAACCCTGCTGCTGCCTGTTGAGACATAAATGTATCCAGACTTTCTTTAGCGGCGACGTACTCATCAAACAGCTCTCTAGTTTTGGTTTTACAGTAGCTACTATAGGCCAAAACCAGATTTTTTTCCAGTGTGATATATCGGAGCTGGGTTTTACGCCGATGGTCAGCCAAATATGAGATGATATTACCTGCCAACACCACCTTGGCTGTTTCCCACATAAGTTGGGGATTGTCAGCATGAGCCAGGTTGTCAGTGTAGAAATCATTCCAGGAATGCACCAAGAATTGTTTAAAAGGCACCGAGTTTATTAAATAGTTTGGAAATCTCAGTGTGTTCCTATTGGCAGGACCCCTGCGGGAGCATAGCACGAGCTCAACCGGTGCATGGTCAGATACTAGGATATCATGTATCTTGGCCTGTTGGACCAGCGATATAACCGACTCAGATGTCATAAAGAGGTCTATCCTTGACAAGGACGCCTTGGCTTTAGAGATACAAGAGTAGTCTCTGCCCTCTGGGTGTCGCAGCCGCCAAATATCACATAACCCCAGCTCTTTTTCTAGGTTAGAGAAAATCTTCTTCTCAAATCGCCCCAAGTATTTAGGCCGAGCACTTTCTGGAGGGAGACCCGGGTCTCGCATCCTATCGCATATTTGATCAGGTGCAAGGTTAAAGTCCCCTCCCAGTATAATCTTAGTGTCTAAGTATGGCGTTAGTACCCTAGTTAGTTGGGCCCAAAACCCTGCGCTTTTTTGGTTGGGGGCATACAAATTACACAAAGTATAGCGCTGCATGCCCAGCTTAATTTGGACTATCAGGCACCGACCTTCTGGGTCTTTATGGGTTTTGAGGATGTCCACGCTAGATTTTTTCCCAAAAAGGATGATTAGTCCTCTACTAGAGCTAGTGTGTGAAACATAGGCAATGTTACCTACCCAGTCCGTTTTCAGTTTCTCATGTTCCGTATCAGTCAGGTGCGTCTCCTGTAGGAGAACCACATCAGTATGTAACCTACGTAAGTGTGTGAGTATAGTTTTTCTCTTAATGGGCGAGTGTATCCCACCCACATTCCAGGACATAAACTTAACTACCATCTATAGCTCCCCTCCGAGTCCCGTGTTTTCGGAATTGCGTCTGCAACGCACGGGGGGGGGGGGGCAGGGCCCAGAGAGAGAGGAGAGAGAGAAAAAAAAATTCCCTCTGTGAATCCAGCATCTGCCCCAGCAATGGGGAGGGTCGCCTGCACTATTCTAACCATTGGTGAATTAAATCCATCCAGAGGTTGCAAAAAAAGAAAGAAGAATTTTAAAGGATGTTGATGCAGTGCATCACTGGTCCAATGGTTCATAGTACAGGTTTGGGATCTCGCGGATTTCCACTGAATCCATGGCAAAAAAATTTGAAAAGGGAAAAAAAAAAAAAAAATCCAAATTGGAAAAAAACACAGTCTCCCAGTACCGTGGTCTGCCATTCTCCATGGTAAGAAAGAGTATTAGAAATCACCGCATACAAATATAACAACAATAACAGTGACGACAAGTAAAAAAAATTCAAGTTAGGAAAAAGAGATATACAGCCTCCAGGGACTGTAGCCCACCACCTCCCACAGCAAGTTGAGTTGCTAAAAATAGCAGCATGTGAACACAACAACAACAAAAAGTAAATAGAACAGACTGTCAATCTTGGTGAACATTCCCCACAGCAAGCAGAATTATTAGAAATTGTATTACATGAAAGAACTCTTTTTTTCTGCTTATTTCCAGTAGCAGTGTATTGCCGTGGAAGCGACACCAAGACAACACCAAGGAGCAGGTTCTTTTCGGCTAGTGCTATCTCCGTTTGCGTCTGAGTGTCGCTCAGGGCAGTACTCAGCGTAACATAAATGAAACATATAACAATTGTGAAATACTCCCTTAATACTGAAAGTATCCGAACAGTCAAATTCCCTCCCCACTGCAAACCCGTGAACAGAGGATATTGCCGTGGGTGTAACATCAGAGCACCAACAGAGGAAAAAGTCCTGCTATTTCGTATTACCTCAGCGTGCTCCTGAGCGTTACACAGGGCAGTATACCAAATAACAATTATAAAACAGATATGAATGGTAATAATATATCCCATCAGCATCATATCCATGTTTTGTGACTCTCAGCCACTTGCATCAGCTTTCAATCAGGGTTAGGTTGTGGTGCCTCCCTGCGAGGGTTACCAGGTCTTCTCTGACCCTCCCCCAGAAAGGCTTGAGCCTCCGCGGGAGAATCAAAAAAATCTAGGACCATTATCAGTAAGCAGTTTTAATCTTGCTGGGTACAACAGATACACTTTTCGTCCTTCCCTATTTAGGGACGAGCATATCGCAGAGAATTCCCTCCTTTTTTTCATCAACTCTGCAGAGTAGTCCTGAAAGAGTAGGAGTTTTGAGTTGTCAAACATCAAGGAGGGGAGTCTACGATATGCTCGTAGTACCTGCACCTTTACCTGGAAATGTAAGAATTTTATCATTACTTGTCTGGGGGGCTGGCCTTCTCTTGGAGTTTGTCTTTCCGGCCCTACTCTGTGTGCCCTCTCAACACTACCTCTCATAGTGCCTGCTGCAATACCCAATAAGGATGCTAGGTCATGCTCAACAAAGTGTATGATGTCAGACGGTTTAACTGTCTTGGGTAGGCCCAAGAGGCGAACATTGTTCCGCCTGGACCTGTTTTCTAGGTCCTCCAGGCGCTGATACAGAATTTGATTTTGATGTGTCAGGTCTTCTACTTTCCTTGTATGAGAAACATTAAAGTCCTCTAACTCTGAGACTCTCTCCTCTACCTCATTAAAGCGGGCCGTTATCTGCTTAACCTCACCTGCTAAAATATCTACACCTTTTTGAATATTATCCATTTTTGATGTGAGTTGCTGTACTATGGCGTGCGGTTCAGCTAGTTCAGGTGTGGTGTCATTTTTTTTAGGTGTATGAGCAGGGGTGTGCTCTACCGCATTCTTTGGCTTTTTTTCTCCTGTCTTGCCTCTACTAGACATTTTGGGGGGCTCTAAAAATTTATCCATATAAGGAAGGAATGCACTTGTTGGGGTTAGGTATAGTGGGGCTTAATACTGAGAAGCTTACTCTACTTGGCTCTTGTTGATATGCCCCAGATTTCCTTGTGCTCTCCCTTCAGGCACTATACCCACCCCTACCCTCCAATGTCAAATTAAAAAATTATAGTTTGATCAAGTGTAGATACAGGTTCATATTATCAGTACAGTATACACCTTTTGCATGAGACCTTACAGATATCAACACAGTAGTCACAGGTACAATCAAATGCAGATGTTATATAAAATCCTAACAGCTTCAACTGCAAATTAGAAAACACCAGGAACAGTTGCAGTATTCTGTTTGCGGTTAGTTCGATGCCTATTGATAGGCCAGAGTGCTGTGTGAAGGAGCAACTAGATCAGGCACTTGTTGCCGTAGAACATGCCATGTGTTTTTGTGAGAGTCTTTTTCTATTTGTTTTTCCAATCTAAAGGTCACTCCTATGCACTGTGCCCCGGTAGGTCCCAACAAGCAATTTGTGGCAGAGTCTGGTCCAATTGTACCCCACACCACGACTCACAAGAGGTCAAAATGTGTTATATGTGCAAACAGCACTGAGTCCCGGTGTCTTTAAACAGGCCTGTGTGAGCCAGGTGTATGTGGTGTGGAACTGGGGCTAAGTGCCCTGTATCTTACCAGTTCCGCTGAGTCCCAGATGATTCTCCTGTGTCCGGACCTGCAATACAGCTCCTGCCTCCTAGGAGCTGCGGTGTGAGGCCCTGATGGCGTTGACAAGTGAGACCGCTGCCAGTCAAGATAGCGCCGCAGGAGTCGGGGCTCCACTGCTTGTGGCGTATTCAGAGTTGGCAATGTGCCCGTGCAGCTCCGTTTGGTTTCCCCACAGCGGCTGTCAGCTGGATCACAGCGATCCCGGTTCACTAGAAAGTAGAGCTGCCTCCGCCTGTGAGAAGTTCAGGGTGCAGGCAGTTAGTGGCGTGCGTTCCCATGCAGCGCGCTCCAGGGCACTATTTTCGCCTCTTCACTTGTGCCGGTTGCCGGTAGGTCGGGGTAAGGCGCTTAGGTAGTGCAGCTTGTTTGGTTCCTTTGTCCCCTCGGGTCACCACCTCACCTCGCCGCTGTTACAGGACCCTGTGGTTTGCCAGGTATACTCATTCCTTTTGTGCACGCCAATATGGCCGCCGGTCACCTACACCTCAGCACCTACTCGCTTGTTTAGTTGCCCTTCCGTGGGGGAGAGATGGGGTTCTCCAGCCAAGAGTTGTCTAGGCACGTTTCTGCCAAAGACCAGTATGCTCGGGTCTTGCTTTCTATAGATGAAGCCGAGTTAAATGTCAAATGATCTCCATGAGATAGCGGAGCTCTAAAGTGAGCTGCTTACTTCTTACCCGCCCACCGGAAGTCAGCACAGCTGTTTTTATACAGGAGTAATTGGTGTTCCTTTTCCGGTCTAACCGGAGCCAGACTTACAAAACAATTTTTCAAGATTTACTTAAGATGTCAATATTGTCAGCCGATTTCTAATTAGACCATTATTAATGTGCAAAATTTGCAAGGTCTATTTAATAATTGTATAAATCGGATGGCGATATTCGCAGATTTTCACTTTGTTCCTAGGACCAATCAAAGTCAGTTAGACAAAAGTTCCCTTTCGAGTACATATTGGACATAAGTTCTAAATCAGGTCCGCTTCTACCTTTAGACTTGCATAGATGTTTTTATACAGAGGTTATTATTATTCCTTTTCCGGTCTAGCCAGAGCCGGACTTACAATAAGAATACGAGATTATCAATATTGTCAGACGATTCATGTTTGGATCGTAGTTAGTATGCAAAATTGCAAGGATCTAGTTATACTTGTATAAATCGGATGGCGATATTCAAACATTTTTACCTTATTCTTAGAACCAATCAAAATCGGTTAAACAAAAGTTCTCTTTCGAGTTCATGTAGGACATTAGTTCTAAATCAAGTCCGCTTCTATGTTATGATCACGTGTTCGGTAAGAGGACCAATCCTGTGTGTTTTGTTTCCATTTTGTTTTCATTCCGATGTGAAGGGATTTTCATCCGATGTAAAAAGGGAGTCTTTATCAATTTGTCCAATGTTATAAAGAGTCCAATATTGGGTTACAATCTGAAAATAATAGTGCAGATCACTAAGGATTCAGTTAAATAAATAAGCCAAACATAACTTTATAAAACTGAAGCATACTAAAATAAAATAAAATAAAATAGAATAGAGTGATCCATTTGAGGATTACTTCCTTGCAATACTTTCTTTAGCCAAAAAAAAATTCTATCCATACAGTATTAGAACTTTATAATTAGCAATAAATTAAAAAATAAAATAAAAATAAAATAAAATAAAATAATAATAAAAATAAATATAAAAATGAGAATATGGAAAATAAGAATGTAAACTGTTTCTAAAATAGAATAATACTATAGTGTTGATATGCATGCAAAGATATAAATAATCAGATAATATATTTATTATATGTGGAAATCCTATCCTGTTATGTTATTAGATAAAGGCTGCTACTCTTATGTCCTTGTTCAGTCCATAGTGGCCATAGGTCTTTAGTGTATGTATCCACCAAAGTTCTCTCTTGTTTAATGATTTATCCATCTCTCCTCCTCTCCAATGTAGAGAAACCTTTTCAATACCTATCCAGAATAGATGATTTTTGTTTTTATAGCATTGACAGTTGTTAAAATGAATAGGGACACCATGGTCATCCTTCTTTTTTTCTATTTTGTACATATGTTCAAGTATTCTAGTTTTTATAAATCTTGAGGTCTGACCCAAATATTGAATTTTGCATTCGCATTGCAGTAGATAAATTACATTCTTAGTTTTGCAGCTAATGAAATCTTTTATTGGATATGTTTTTCCGGTTACTGTTGAATTAAAAGTTTTGTATGTCTTTTTTGTGTGGTTGCACGCTTTACAGTGCCCACAAGTATAAAAACCTGTCAGGTTTGAAATCTTGATGGGTTTGGGTGGATTCATTCCTTTTATAAGAGATGGGGCTAGTTTTTGCTTAAAGTTCATGCCTTTTCTAAAAGTGATTTGAGGTCTGTTGGGAATAGTGGTTTTTAAATATTCATCATTTTTTAAAACTTTCCAATGTTTGTTTATAATGTGTTTTATTTGTCTATGCCCACAATTAAAAGTAGTGGTGAATCTTGGAAAATGAGTCTTGTATGTTTCTTGTTTTTGAATTGTATTTGATATTAATGTTGTTCTATCCCTCTTTGCCACTTCCTTTCTAACATCTTCTAATTGATTAGTTTCATATCCCTTTTCTTCAAATCTTTCTTTAATAATTTTTGATTGTATTTCAAAGTCAGTTATAGTATCACAATTTCTTCTCATTCGAAGAAATTGTCCTTTGGGAACTGCTTTCAGCCATGTTGGATGATGGTCGCTATCCTTCCTAATATAAGTGTTAGTGTCACATTTTTTGAAGTAGGTCTTTGTGTGTATATTACCTTCTAATGTATATATGGTTAAATCCAAAAAAGTGATTTCTGTTTTACTTGTTTCAGGTGTTAAAATAATATTCATATTGTTATTGTTTAAATAAGAAACAAAAGCACTAACTTCACTTTCACTATCATTCCATATACACAAAATATCATCTATGTGTCTCTTCCAGGACACCAGGCCCGCCCCAAGCACGTCATTGGACCATACATAGGTGTGCTCAAAGTGGTCCATGTAAATATTGGCGTAACTTGGGGCGAACCTGGTGCCCATGGCAGTTCCACATACCTGTAAATAATGATTACCATTAAACCAGAAAAAATTATGTTTTAAAATAAAATCAATTGATGCAATTATAAATTCCAAAAGTGCTGATGATAGATCTGGATCTTGTTTTAGTCTCCATTCTACAGCTTCTATACCTTTTTTATGATCAATGATAGAGTATAAGGAGGTTACATCCATTGTTAACCAGGAATAACTAGATTCCCATTTTAAATTTTGTAATGAATTTAATACTTGTTTGGTGTCTTTGAGGTATGATCTTGCTGTTTGTGCATATGGTTGTAATAAATGGTCTATGAAGGCTGAAAGGTTGCAAGTTAAGGAATCTATCCCACTAATGATTGGTCTACCGGGTGGTCTTGTTGAATGTTTGTGAACTTTCGGAAGAAAGTAAAAAATGGGTGTTTTTGAATCGGTTTTATATAGGAAAGCATATTCATCTTGAGATATGATTTCTCTATCCAAAGCCTGCAATAGTATTTGATTCAATTCCGTTGTGTATGGTTTTTTTGGATTTTCCCTCAGTGTTGTATAGGTATTGGTATCTGATAATATTCTGTTTGATTCCTCCATATAATAACTACGGTCCATAATCACGATACTTCCCCCCTTATCTGCCTCCTTCATGATTATGTCTTGCCGTTTGTTGAGCTTTTGATAAATTTCAAACTCATCCTTAGTTAAATTAGAATATTTAGGTTTTAAGTGTAACTCTTCCAAATCTTGTAACAATAGTTTACTGAATACCTCTATATTTGGACCTTTACAGTGGCTTGGATAAAAAGTGGATGTATTTTTAAAATAGGTTCTTGGTTCTTTATTTTGTGTTGTAGTGGGTTGATTCTGACTCAATATTTCTTTCCTTGCAAAAAATCTTTTTACTGTAAGGTTTCTAATAAATTTTTGTGCATCGATAAAGAGTTGGAATGTATTTACATTTTGTGTTGGGATAAATTTCAAGCCCGTTGAAAGTACTTGTTGTTCTTGATTAGTGAGAGTAGATGAAGAGATGTTATGTATGCCTAGTCTCTCTGGCATCTCCTTCTTTGTCTTTTTTTCTTCCCCCTCTTCCCCCCCTGTGTGGTCCGGTGTTCTCTCTCTTTTTCTTTGATTTGTTCTGTCTGAGTGTAATGGGGAGTAACGGTTGGGGTGAACCCACTCTTGATAATTGGAGTTGTGATGTGTCTCTGTTTTGTGTCTTTCCTTGTGTGTGTCTTTTTGAAAAGGGTGAGTGGAATCTGATCCAGAGTGGTGAGATTTTGTATCTTCTATGTAAGTGTTATGCTCGTTGTGAGCTCTATTTTCTTTTCTATGTGCATTATTTCTATAATCTTGATTGTCACTTCTGTGGTTCCAAGAATTATCATGTCTATAATTGTAATACCCTCTTTCGTCATTCCTTCTATCTTGGTGATTGGAATTCCGTGAATCTTTTCTAACGTTATAGTGTTCTCTTTCATCGTTTTTAGAGTGATCCCTTCGTGAGGTAGTGTTACTTTTGTGATCAAATGAGACTTCTCTCCTATAGTGATTTGTGTTGTTCCTATGATTCAAGTGTTCTTTATCTCTATAGTTACTATTTGTGTATGTGTGAAAATTACTACTTTGTGGGTTCCTTCCTCTAGAGTGATCTGATTGTAAATTATTTCTTCTATGTGAAAGTGAATGTTGTTTCGTCTGTACATATTGTGTACCGTTTCTAAAATCTTCACTATCTCTTAGGTATTTGTTGTATTTATTCTCTCCGATCTGGTCATCTAGTTCCTTAATTTTTGTTTTTATAGTTTCAAACTTATCATTACATATTTTATTAGTTAGAAAAGGGGTAAGCTCCGTCTCTAGTGTGCTAATTTCTTTTTCAATATTTTTTAAAGCTATATCCTGATGTTCATATAGTAGACTTACTAAATCTGTGGAACATTTGTGCAGAACTGTGTTCCATTTTTTCATAAAGATAGGGTTTTCTGTGCCAAAAGCAGGTACCTTTGAGACCCTCAAGCCTCTGCTTTTGAGACCCTCAAGCCTCTGCTTTTGGCACAGAAAACCCTATCTTTATGAAAAAATGGAACACAGTTCTGCACAAATGTTCCACAGATTTAGTAAGTCTACTATATGAACATCAGGATATAGCTTTAAAAAATATTGAAAAAGAAATTAGCACACTAGAGACGGAGCTTACCCCTTTTCTAACTAATAAAATATGTAATGATAAGTTTGAAACTATAAAAACAAAAAATTAAGGAACTAGATGACCAGATCGGAGAGAATAAATACAACAAATACCTAAGAGATAGTGAAGATTTTAGAAACGGTACACAATATGTACAGACGAAACAACATTCACTTTCACATAGAAGAAATAATTTACAATCAGATCACTCTAGAGGAAGGAACCCACAAAGTAGTAATTTTCACACATACACAAATAGTAACTATAGAGATAAAGAACACTTGAATCATAGGAACAACACAAATCACTATAGGAGAGAAGTCTCATTTGATCACAAAAGTAACACTACCTCACGAAGGGATCACTCTAAAAACGATGAAAGAGAACACTATAACGTTAGAAAAGATTCACGGAATTCCAATCACCAAGATAGAAGGAATGACGAAAGAGGGTATTACAATTATAGACATGATAATTCTTGGAACCACAGAAGTGACAATCAAGATTATAGAAATAATGCACATAGAAAAGAAAATAGAGCTCACAACGAGCATAACACTTACATAGAAGATACAAAATCTCACCACTCTGGATCAGATTCCACTCACCCTTTTCAAAAAGACACACACAAGGAAAGACACAAAACAGAGACACATCACAACTCCAATTATCAAGAGTGGGTTCACCCCAACCGTTACTCCCCATTACACTCAGACAGAACAAATCAAAGAAAAAGAGAGAGAACACCGGACCACACAGGGGGGGAAGAGGGGGAAGAAAAAAAGACAAAGAAGGAGATGCCAGAGAGACTAGGCATATATAACATCTCTTCATCTACTCTCACTAATCAAGAACAACAAGTACTTTCAACGGGCTTGAAATTTATCCCAACACAAAATGTAAATACATTCCAACTCTTTATCGATGCGCAAAAATTTATTAGAAACCTTACAGTAAAAAGATTTTTTGCAAGGAAAGAAATATTGAGTCAGAATCAACCCACTACAACACAAAATAAAGAACCAAGAACCTATTTTAAAAATACATCCACTTTTTATCCAAGCCACTGTAAAGGTCCAAATATAGAGGTATTCAGTAAACTATTGTTACAAGATTTGGAAGAGTTACACTTAAAACCTAAATATTCTAATTTAACTAAGGATGAGTTTGAAATTTATCAAAAGCTCAACAAACGGCAAGACATAATCATGAAGGAGGCAGATAAGGGGGGAAGTATCGTGATTATGGACCGTAGTTATTATATGGAGGAATCAAACAGAATATTATCAGATACCAATACCTATACAACACTGAGGGAAAATCCAAAAAAACCATACACAACGGAATTGAATCAAATACTATTGCAGGCTTTGGATAGAGAAATCATATCTCAAGATGAATATGCTTTCCTATATAAAACCGATTCAAAAACACCCATTTTTTACTTTCTTCCGAAAGTTCACAAACATTCAACAAGACCACCCGGTAGACCAATCATTAGTGGGATAGATTCCTTAACTTGCAACCTTTCAGCCTTCATAGACCATTTATTACAACCATATGCACAAACAGCAAGATCATACCTCAAAGACACCAAACAAGTATTAAATTCATTACAAAATTTAAAATGGGAATCTAGTTATTCCTGGTTAACAATGGATGTAACCTCCTTATACTCTATCATTGATCATAAAAAAGGTATAGAAGCTGTAGAATAGAGACTAAAACAAGATCCAGATCTATCATCAGCACTTTTGGAATTTATAATTGCATCAATTGATTTTATTTTAAAACATAATTTTTTCTGGTTTAATGGTAATCATTATTTACAGGTATGTGGAACTGCCATGGGCACCAGGTTCGCCCCAAGTTACGCCAATATTTACATGGACCACTTTGAGCACACCTATGTATGGTCCAATGACGTGCTTGGGGCGGGCCTGGTGTCCTGGAAGAGACACATAGATGATATTTTGTGTATATGGAATGATAGTGAAAGTGAAGTTAGTGCTTTTGTTTCTTATTTAAACAATAACAATATGAATATTATTTTAACACCTGAAACAAGTAAAACAGAAATCACTTTTTTGGATTTAACCATATATACATTAGAAGGTAATATACACACAAAGACCTACTTCAAAAAATGTGACACTAACACTTATATTAGGAAGGATAGCGACCATCATCCAACATGGCTGAAAGCAGTTCCCAAAGGACAATTTCTTCGAATGAGAAGAAATTGTGATACTATAACTGACTTTGAAATACAATCAAAAATTATTAAAGAAAGATTTGAAGAAAAGGGATATGAAACTAATCAATTAGAAGATGTTAGAAAGGAAGTGGCAAAGAGGGATAGAACAACATTAATATCAAATACAATTCAAAAACAAGAAACATACAAGACTCATTTTCCAAGATTCACCACTACTTTTAATTGTGGGCATAGACAAATAAAACACATTATAAACAAACATTGGAAAGTTTTAAAAAATGATGAATATTTAAAAACCACTATTCCCAACAGACCTCAAATCACTTTTAGAAAAGGCATGAACTTTAAGCAAAAACTAGCCCCATCTCTTATAAAAGGAATGAATCCACCCAAACCCATCAAGATTTCAAACCTGACAGGTTTTTATACTTGTGGGCACTGTAAAGCGTGCAACCACACAAAAAAGACATACAAAACTTTTAATTCAACAGTAACCGGAAAAACATATCCAATAAAAGATTTCATTAGCTGCAAAACTAAGAATGTAATTTATCTACTGCAATGCGAATGCAAAATTCAATATTTGGGTCAGACCTCAAGATTTATAAAAACTAGAATACTTGAACATATGTACAAAATAGAAAAAAAGAAGGATGACCATGGTGTCCCTATTCATTTTAACAACTGTCAATGCTATAAAAACAAAAATCATCTATTCTGGATAGGTATTGAAAAGGTTTCTCTACATTGGAGAGGAGGAGAGATGGATAAATCATTAAACAAGAGAGAACTTTGGTGGATACATACACTAAAGACCTATGGCCACTATGGACTGAACAAGGACATAAGAGTAGCAGCCTTTATCTAATAACATAACAGGATAGGATTTCCACATATAATAAATATATTATCTGATTATTTATATCTTTGCATGCATATCAACACTATAGTATTATTCTATTTTAGAAACAGTTTACATTCTTATTTTCCATATTCTCATTTTTATATTTATTTTTATTATTATTTTATTTTATTTTTATTTTATTTTTTAATTTATTGCTAATTATAAAGTTCTAATACTGTATGGATAGAATTTTTTTTTGGCTAAAGAAAGTATTGCAAGGAAGTAATCCTCAAATGGATCACTCTATTCTATTCTATTTTATTTTATTTTAGTATGCTTCAGTTTTATAAAGTTATGTTTGGCTTATTTATTTAACTGAATCCTTAGTGATCTGCACTATTATTTTCAGATTGTAACCCAATATTGGACTCTTTATAACATTGGACAAATTGATAAAGACTCCCTTTTTACATCGGATGAAAATCCCTTCACATCGGAATGAAAACAAAATGGAAACAAAACACACAGGATTGGTCCTCTTACCGAACACGTGATCATAACATAGAAGCGGACTTGATTTAGAACTAATGTCCTACATGAACTAGAAAGAGAACTTTTGTTTAACCGATTTTGATTGGTTCTAAGAATAAGGTAAAAATGTTTGAATATCGCCATCCGATTTATACAAGTATAACTAGATCCTTGCAATTTTGCATACTAACTACGATCCAAACATGAATCGTCTGACAATATTGATAATCTCGTATTCTTATTGTAAGTCCGGCTCTGGCTAGACCGGAAAAGGAATAATAATAACCTCTGTATAAAAACATCTATGCAAGTCTAAAGGTAGAAGCGGACCTGATTTAGAACTTATGTCCAATATGTACTCGAAAGGGAACTTTTGTCTAACTGACTTTGATTGGTCCTAGGAACAAAGTGAAAATCTGCGAATATCGCCATCCGATTTATACAATTATTAAACAGACCTTGCAAATTTTGCACATTAATAATGGTCTAATTAGAAATCGGCTGACAATATTGACATCTTAAGTAAATCTTGAAAAATTGTTTTGTAAGTCTGGCTCCGGTTAGACCGGAAAAGGAACACCAATTACTCCTGTATAAAAACACCTGTGTTAATCCAAAGGCAGCACTTTACCTGTTTACAGCTCTTGAGAAAGACGAGACATCGTTGAAACACGTAGAGCCTCTTAATATGAGCTTTTTATCTTTTCTGTCCATAGTGACATTTTAAAATAAATTTGTATTTTTACGAAACTTTCGCTTGCTGCCTTTTTGGATTTCTACCAACCACACCAGCGGGAGTGCTGTATAGGGAGCCGGATTCCGATTTTATCGGAGTAAGTATACTGCACATTTTGTATCAGTTACATACTGCTTTTTGAAGTACGACACTTTGTATCCACAGTTACAGTGGATTGGGGGAATACCTTATCATTCAGACTAACTTATAAAGAAGAAGCTGGACTCTGAATTTTTCAGAGTAAGTATACTGCACAATTATATGGTGTTGATCTACACACACAGAAATAAAGTCCTCTCATTCTCAGGCAATTTTGGAGCACAATCAAGAAAACACCTGCGTCTCTATACTACAAACCATTACAATTACCACAGTCTCATTTTGGGAGAGACTGATAGACGGCGGTGGTGCAAACAGAGGGGAGTATTTAACCTTGTACATAGATATTGTTTGTCAACATCTTGCATACCTTGTACTCTGTATTATCTGTATTTTTTAACACAGGACACCCAATCTTCTAAAGCTTCTGCTCCAAACCTTGACGCACCATCCTCCTCCAGCTTATCTTCGGGCACCTCTCAAGTTACCACCACTCGCCCGCCTGCCGCCACCACCAACACTAGCATCACAGCCACTTCACTTGATGTGTCAGAGGAGTTTTTTTACACATCAGTTGGAAGAAATGAGTGATGTGCAACCATCATTGACAGAGAATGTAGATAACAGTGATATGTCTCAGTCAGGCAGCATTACAGACATGGACATACGGTGTGATGATGATGATGTTGTACCCGCTGCTGCTTCCTTTGTTGATTTGTCAGATACAAGTGAAGCGGTTGATGATGACGATGCGTCCGTGGATGTCACGTGGGTGCCCGCTAGAAAAGAAGAAGAACAGGGGGAAAGTTCAGATGGGGAGACAGAGAGGAGGAGGAGGAGGAGACGAGTTGGAAGCAGGGGGAGGTTGTCGCAAGGAGCTAGTGGCACAGTCAGACAGCATGCATCGGCACCCGGGGTCAGCCAGACAGCACGCCAATCAACGCATGCTGTTGCCACCACCAGAATGCCGTCATCGCAATGCTCAGCAGTGTGGCATTTTTTTTGTGTGTCTGCCTCTGACAACATGAATTGAAGCAGCACACAAACTCAAAGCCACCATCCTCCTCCTGGTCCAGCATCTTCAGCCACGTCAACCACTGCTGTCCTCCTTGCCCCCTCTCAACCATCCGCCACTCCGTCTCTCTTCCGGAGCAGTTCCTGCTCATCTGCCCACAGTCAGGTGTCTGTCAAGGACATGTTTGAGCGTAAGAAGCCAATGTCACAAAGTCACCCCCTTGCCCGGCGTCTGACAGCTGGCTTGTCTGAACTCTTAGCCCGCCAGCTTTTACCATACAAGCTGGTGGAGTCTGAGGCGTTCAAAAAATTTGTAGCTATTGGGACACCACAGTGGAAGGTACCCTGCCGAAATTTCTTTTCACAAAAGGCGATCCCCAACCTGTACTCGATTGTGCGAAAGGAAGTAATGGCATGTCTGGCACACAGTGTTGGGGCAAGGGTCCATCTGACCACTGATAGCTGGTCTGCAAAGCATGGTCAGGGCAGGTATATCACCTACACTGCGCATTGGGTAAACCTGCTGACGGCTGCCAAGCATGGAATGCGTGGCTCTGCAGAGGAGGAGTTGGTGACACCGCCACGACTTGCAGGCAGGCCTGCTGCCACCTCCTCTACTCCTCCTACTCCATCCTCTTCCATAAGCTCCTTGGCTGAGTCCTCTTCTGCTGCTGCGTCTTGCTCCACATCAACGCCCCCCCCCCACAGCTCCGCAGGTACTATTCCACATCCCGGATACGGCAGTGTCACGCCGTCTTGGGGTTGACTTGCCTGAAAGCAGAGAGTCACACCGGACCAGCACTCCTGTCCGCCCTGAACGCACAGGTGGATCAGTGGCTGACTCCATACCAACTGGAGATCGGCAAAGTGGTTTCTGACAACGGAAGTAATTTGGTGGCGGCATTAAAATTGGGCAAGTTGACACATGTGCCGTGCATGGCACATGTGTGTAATCTGATCGTACAACGCTTTGTGCATAAGTACCCAGGCTTACAGGACGTCCTGAAGCAGGCCAGGAAGGTGTGTGGCCATTTGAGGCGTTCCTACACAGGGTATGACCGGGGTGCTAGGACAGCCTCTGCGGAGCTGGGGATTTTTTTGCCACGTTACTGGGCGCTCAAGCGCAATGCCTGTAGGCTCATGCGTCCTTTTGAGGAGGTGACAAACCTAACAAATAGTATAAATAAGAGGGCACTAAGAGCTAAGGTAACTTAACACACCTAATCAAAGACAAAAAATATACAAAACAGTAATATGAAAATAATATTTTACTCAGTGAAATAAATAGCTTACAAGGGACGTCTCCCTTATTAAAGGAACAATGCATCAGACATATAAAATAACAATTTAAAATCACAATTTAAATAAGATGATTGGTAAAATTATATATATTGCAAGAAATATTTTAGGGAATACCACCCTGATAAGAAAAAGGATTGCGCAAGTAAATAAAAATAGAAATAAGTATAAAAATGATTAAGAGCAATTTGTTAGGCAGATGGATCTTATGTTCTGTTCATTAGTTTAAGTTAACAATTATTGCCAGTTAATCTTTAGCATATATTGCCACTTTCAGAGCCAGTCCGATAAAAGTGTGCTTAGAATGGCATAAGTATTACCGTCACTCTGCGACTATAACTCAAAAAAGTTTTCAGTTGATATATATATGTATCATTTATCTGTATTAGTAGCAACAGAAAGTCTTGTAGTTTAGATACTTTGTATCCGTTTCTCACCTGTGATCATAGGAGTATATCTAACTGTAACTCACACAGTGTTGCAGCAGCTCTGATCAAATTGCTACTGATGTCGGTCTGATTTTATTCGGTTAACTTCTGGAAAAGAAGACACGCCGCTCCTTGCGTGTATGTGACCTGCCGGACTCCAGCTCCCAGCCTCTGAGGAAAAAACTCACCGCTCTTTGCGTGTGAATGACCGGCTGGATCTCGGCTAGTAGTCTCCAAGAGGAAAGACACGCTGCTTCCTGCGTGTGTATGACTGGCTGTATCCTAGCTCAGGCAGAGAAGATTTGAGCGAACACCCGCTCTTAGCGTGATACTAAAAAAATAAAATACTAGGTACCTAGTGAAGTGGGTTCTTGGCAGACAAGCAACTTCTTACTTCTACGCGTTTCACCCGTGTATCTGGGCTTTTTCAAGAGGTGACAAACCTAGTCAGTCGCACCGATGGCACCATCAGCGACATCATACCATTTATTTTCTTCCTGGACCGTGCCCTGCGAAGAGTGCTGGATCAAGCCGTAGATGAGCGTGAAGAGGAAGAGTTGTGGTCACCATCACCACCAGAAACAGCCTTATCAGCATCGCTTGCTGGACCTGCGGCAACGCTGGAAGAGGATTGTGAGGAAGAGGAGTCAGAGGAGGAATGTGGCTTTGAGGAGGAGGAGGAAGACCAACCACAACAGGCATCCCAGGGTGCTCGTTGTCACCTATCTGTTACCCGTGGTGTTGTACGTGGCTGGGGGGAAGAAGATACCTTCAGTGACATCACTGAGGATGAGGAACGGGACATGAGTAGCTCGGCATCCAACCTTGTGCAAATGGGGTCTTTCATGCTGTCGTGCCTGTTGAGGGACCCTCGTATAAAAAGCTGAAGGAGAACGACCTGTACTGGGTGTCCACGCTACTAGACCCCCGGTATAAGCATAAAGTGCCAGAAATGTTACCGAATTACAACAAGTCTGAAAGGATGCAGCATTTCCAAAATAAATTAAAAAGTATGCTTTACACAGCGTATAAGGGTGATGTCACAGCACAACGTGAATCTAACAGGGGAAGAGCTGAAAGTAATCCTCCGACTCCCACGTGTGGTTGATGGAGGCAATGCAGAGCTTTTTAACTCCTATGCATCGCCACAGCCCTTCGGGGTCCACCCTCAGAGAACGACTCGACCGACAGGTAGCAGACTACCTCGCCTTAACTACAGATCTCGACACTCTGAGGAGCGATGAACACCTTGACTACTGGGTGTGCAGGCTTGACCTGTGGCCTGAGCTATCCCAATTTGCAATAGAACTTCTGGCCTGCCCCGCTTCAAGTGTCCTGTCAGAAAGGACCTTCAGTGCAGCAGGAGGTATTGTCACTGAGAAGAGAAGTCACCTAGGTCAAAAAAGTCTAGATTACCTCACCTTTATTAAGATGAATGAGGGATGGATCCCGAAGGGACTGACATTGGGCGATACATTAGAGTAAAAAAGGCCTGATGAGATGAGCTGCCTTGGGCTAAAAATGGTCCACACGCTGCTGTATTTTATCTTCAAATGCCGGATGACTTGCGTGACTTATCCGCCACCAACTAGGATTCAAACCGCAATGTTTTAGGGCACTTTCTGCCTGGGAAACAAACATCAATTTTTCTGGCCGCTGCTACAGCAGCGGCTGCAACAATACTTAATTTTTCAGGCATGTGTACATGCCAAATTTTTCTGGCCTCTGGTGCTGCACTGTGGCTTCAAAAACAAAAACAAAAAAAAGACACTTAACAGGATTAAACTGATAGGAATAGTACTACTTAACACACCACTCCTATCTGGTGGCACATTAGATTGCACGCGCAGTGCCCCAAATTTGAAGTAGGAGGACCGACTAAGCATCTTTTTCCATCTCCCGGTTCCTAAAATCCATGCCATATACACATCCCCTGATAGGGGACACCGCAGTGGAAGGTACACGGCCGAAATTTCTTTGCACAAAAGGCAATCCCCAACCTGTACTCGATTGTGCAAAAGGAAGTAACCTTACCATGGGTCCCAGACCGCACGTCTTGTAATTCTCTGTCTGGGAAATTATATATCTATCAAATCTATCTATTTATCTATCAAATCTATCTAACTATCTATCGTATCTATCAAATGTATATTGCATCTATTGATCTATGTAATCTATGTATCTATCTATCAAATCTATCTATCTGGTGGCCGGACGGTTTTGTGACAGCCACTTGTGTTTCGGCCAAATGTCCGTCGGCCAAATGTCCGTTGGCTAAAAGTCCGGCCACGATTGCACGCGCAGTGCCCCAAATTTGAAGTAGGAGGACCGACCAAGCATCTTTTTCCATCTCCCGGTTCCTAAAATCCATGCCATATACACGTCCCCTGGCGCCGCAACTGCCTCTGGGAACCTTACCATGGGTCACAGACCACACGTCTTGTAATTCTCTGTCTGGGAAATTATATATCTATCAAATCTATCTATTTATCTATCAAATCTATCTAACTATCAATCGTATCTATCAAATGTATATTGCATCTATTGATCTATGTAATCTATGTATCTATCTATCAAATCTATCTATCTTGTGGCCGGACTGTTTTGTGACAGCCACTTGTGTTTCGGCCAAATGGCCGTCGGCCAAATGGCCGTCGGCTAAAAGTCCGGCCACGATTGCATGCGCAGTGCCCCAAATTTGAAGTAGGAGGACCGACCAAGCATCTTTTTCCATCTCCCGGTTCCTAAAATCCATGCCATATACACCTCCCCCGATAGGGGGAGTAACAGGTATTAAACTGATCAGAATAGTACTACTTAACACACCACTCATATCTGGTGGCACAGTAGATTGCACGCGCAGTGCCCCAAATTTGAAGTAGGAGGACCGACCTAGCATCTTTTTCCATCTCCCGGTTCCTAAAATCCATGCCATATACATGTCCCCTGGTGCCGCAACTGCCTCTGGGAACCTTACCATGGGTCCCAGAACGCACGTCTTGTAATTCTCTGTCTGGGAAATTATATATCTATCAAATATATCTATTTATCTATCAAATCTATCTATCAATCGTATCTATCAAATGTATATTGCATCTATTGATCTATGTAATCTATGTATCTATCTATCAAATCTATCTATCTCGTGGCCGGACTGTTTTGTGACAGCCACTTGTGTTTCGGCCAAATGTCCGTCGGACAAATGGCCGTCGGCTAAAAGTCCGGCCACGATTGCACGCGCAGTGCCCCAAATTTGAAGTAGGAGGACCGACCAAGCATCTTTTTCCATCTCCCGGTTCCTAAAATCCATGCCATATACACGTCCCCTGGCGCCGCAACTGCCTCTGGGAACCTTACCATGGGTCCCAGACCGCACGTCTTGTAATTCTCTGTCTGGGAAATTATATATCTATCAAATCTATCTATTTATCTATCAAATCTATCTATCTATCTATCTATCTATTGTATCTATCAAATGTATATTGCATCTATTGATCTATCTATCTAATCTATGTATCTATGTATCTATCAAATATATCTATCTTGTGGTTGTGCAAATGGACTGTTTGCGGTTGTTTGCGGTGCGTTAAATGGGGAGTTTGGTCTGTCACTGTGAAGCGGGCGTAACCCTTACACTACCTGATCGATACAACATCATACCTGATGTTTTAAAGCACGTTATTTCAAACAATTTAGGAATGTTAGGTGATTTATGCCCTTTATGGCTTAAAACCAGACTCTGCATCAACTATGTAATTTTCCATGGGAGTTTTGCCATGGATCCCCCTCCGGCATGCCACAGTCCAGGTGTTAGTCCCCTTGAAACAACTTTTCCATCACTATTGTGGCCAGAAAGAGTCCCTGTGGGTTTTAAAATTCGCCTGCCTATTGAAGTCAATGGCGGTTCGGCCGGTTCGCCCGTTCGTGAATAGTTGCGGAAGTTCGAGTCCGCCGTTAGCGAATGGAAAATTTTAAGCTCGCGACATCACTACTAACCACTGCCAAGAGAGCCCCCAGAACCTTTGAGAAAATTCTGGGAGCTGTGGCAAGGCCAAACGGAAGAGCCACAAACTGAAAGTGCTTGTCTAGAAAAGCGAATCTCAGGAATTTGTGATGATCCCTGTGGATGGGAACATGAAGATACACGTCCTTCAGGTCTATGGTCGTCATGAACTGACCCTCTTGGACCAAAGGAAGTATGGAACGAATGGTTTCCATTTTGAAGGACGGTACTCTGAGAAATTTGTTGAGACACTTCAGATCTAAAAATGGGTCGAAAAGTTCCCTCTTTTTTGGGAACCACAAAGAAATTTGAATAAAATCCTAGACCCTGTTCCCTTAGTGGAACTGGAACAATCACTCCCAGAGAGAAAAGATCCTGAACACAGTTCAAGAATGCCTCTCTTTTTACCTGGACTGCAGATAATGTTGAGAGGTGGAATCTGCCTCTGGGAGGAAAAGTTTTGAATTCTATTTTGTAACCCTGAGATACTATGTCCACAGCACAAGAATCTGGGACATCTCGTGTCCACGCTTGACAAAACAGGGAACGTTTGCCCCCCCATATGATCCGATCCCGGACCGGGTGCCGACCCTTCTTGCTGACTTAGACATCCTTTAGGTCTGTTCTTCTTGTTTTGTGGTAGAAAAGACCCTTTTCCGCCCATAATATCTGAAATTATTTCTGCCAGACCAGGTCCAAACAAGGTTTTACCCTTGTAAGGAAGTGCCAGAGGCTTGGACTTGGAGGTAACATCAGCTGACCAAGATTTTAGCCACAAAGCCCTGCGGGCTAGGACAGAGAAACCAGACATCTTGGCTCTCAGTCTAATAACTTGCATGTTAGCATCAGAAATAAAGGAATTGGCCAGTTTGATAGCCTTAATCCTATCTTGGATCTCTTCTAACGGAGTCTCTACCAAAATTGATTCAGACAAGGCATCGCACCAATAAGATGCAGCACTTGCTACTGTGGCAATACAAACTGCAGGTTGCCATTGAAGACCCTGATGAACATACATCTTTTTCAAATAAGCCTCCAGCTTCTTGTCCATGGGATCCTTAAAGGAGCAGATATCATCTATAGGGATCGTAGTTCTCCTAGCCAGAGTAGAAATAGCCTCTACTACTTTGGGCACCGTGCGCCATGAATCTTTAATGGAGTCAGCGGGGAGAAAGGTATCCCTGGCTTCTCCCATCCCTGTGAAATAATCTCCGTTACACTGTCTGGAACAGGAAACACTTCCACAGAGGAAGGAACATCATAGTATTTATTAAGTTTACTAGATTTCTTAGGGTTGACAACGGCAGGAGTATCTGAGTCGTCCAAGGTATCTAATACTTTACTTCTTCAGCGTCAGGCAAAGGAATTATACTGTCCGAATCTGAGATTTCACCCTCAGAGGCTACTGAGGTATCCTCTTCATCAGACTTATGAGAGAGACAGAGCAGACACCTCACATTCTGACAAATTTTTAGATTTCCTCTTGTGCTTCCCCAACATGGGAAAAGCAGATAAAGCCGCTGATACCGCAGAGGATGCTTGGGCAGCAAGATCTGATAGCAAATAAACTCCTCCAGGAGGCTGAGAGGAATTGCAGGGCACTATATGTGTAGCCATTGAGGCTTGGGACGTTTGAGGAGAAAGCTGTGGCATTGCCTGAACAGTATCATCCTGAGAGACATGAGGCTCAGAAACAAAAAGTTTATCTTTATTTTTTAAAGTCTTTTTTTTAAACATGAGGAACCAAATTGCATAGGTAAAACAATACGGGCCTCAAGACACAATAAGCATTAATCCATAAGAGCAGACCCCTGTTCCATGCCCATATTAAAAATAATGTTCCAATTCACTGGAATGACTGGAAAATAAAAAACACTTTCACTTTTAAATTATTTTTTAATTCCGGAAAATTAAATGCACTTTCACTTTAAAACTGTTTCATAATTTGCAAAGTTACTCGCTATTTTTGCGCTTTCCAGACAAAAAATAAAATGTACCTCTACACCTCAGGTTTACTGAGATGTCCTACCTGACCCTTCGATTTCAAGAGAAGGTTTCTTAAGTCTTTCCACACTCAGAGGCAGCTTAAAATGGCGCCGCTCCGTTCACAGCCGGAGAAGGGGGAGGGGTCACGTGGTCTGCATAGAAATGAAATGCGCAGAGAACTAACAGCGAGCTTTATTTACACAACTGCTGATTACATTTAAGCTGAGCAATAAAGCTTGTGCAACGTTCTGCTGTCTGTGTGATATAAAGCTGAGCAATAAAGCTTGCGCAACATTCTTAGACATAAGATTGTAGTTTTTTTTTTTTCGTGCAAGCTCAGTTATTCCTATGTTTAGCACACGTATAGGTAATTACACATACTTACTTCACAAAAAACACAGACACAGTCTTACTAAAGTATGTTAACGTTGTTTTGCACTTAGAGAGGATCCAACTATATTGACTTCTAGGTATTCCTTCTCAGCCATGTTTGGATCTTTCCCTGCAGTTGATAAACTGTTGATATTCACTTCCAAGTTGCCCCCCTCCCAATCACCACCACTCATTATGTTATCAGCTGCTGGATATCTCAGCCGCTTTCCATAATCCATTTACACCTGTTTTCAGATTCCTGCCAAAATGATTCAGCCTTCTGCTTATCTGAGCTCCCCCAACCTCAATGGTTGCAGAGTATTTCTCTGATGTTGTTTCAGGTATAACCTGCAAAATAGCCTCATTAATCTTAGGTGACCATTGTTAGTCAGTGCAGCCAAAAGAAGCAGAGCCGTGTTGTTAAACTGTTCTCCTTATATGCCAAAGATTGGCCTGATCAGTTTGCAAATAAATGATATCTGCAGAGCATTATTCTAGTAAAACATTGCTTGTATTTTTTAGAATTATACATTGTACCCAAATAAGTAAGCTGTAAAATATTAGCGCTCCATAGACCCCTTCCCCAAAGTTTACTCATAGAAATTTTTTAACTCTGTAAAACTTTCTCACAAATCATTACCCATCTTTAACCTTCCAGAAGAATAAAGCCAGCAGAGTATTGTCCCCTCTCTTGCTTTCTTTAAAAATAAAACTGTGGAGCATTGCCCATTCCATTGCTTTCCTGAAGAAGAAAAAAACAACCTGCAGAGCATTTCCCCCTTCATTACTTCCTTAAAAAACCCTGCAGAGCATTTCCCCCTCCATTACTTCCTTAAAAAACCCTGCAGAGCATTTCCCCCTCCGTCAACAGTGTGGTTAATTAATAACTCTTTAATGGGTCTCATTTGTGACTTTATCTAGAGTAACATGGGCATCAGATCCTCTGGTTCCCACCATTATTACCTGGCAGTATCCCCAGTTGTCACCTTGAAAGTGATTGATGATTGTTGGCCAATTCTGTTTTATGTTTCCACCCATAATCTCTTGCATAAAACCCTTTACCCTTTGGTGCTCATACAACCCTCAACAATGAGATCACTGAGTCTCTTCTTCCCGCTCCTCCTGGTCTCGCTTTCCTGGGGGCTTTGCCCCCAACCTGCTGACCTCAAAGACACATATGGCAACAAGATTTGCGCCCGCCTGTTTGAGGATAGCAGTGTCTACTATGATGAGTGCTGCGGAGGATCCTACTTGGACGTTGTCCCTGGTGCTGATGTTCCCTACATTCCCCTTGGGTGGAATAACCGTATCTCCTCACTGGTGATTGCCCCTCGATGTGAGTTGACAGTCTGGTCCAGGAAACCAAAAGAAGGATCCACCAAAAAATTTACCAGTGGAGTCCAGGCACGCCTATCAGAGGTCAAGAAAGGTCTCTTTGGCGATTGGAATGACTCTATCTCATCCTATTACTGCAAGTGTAATGCTTAGAGAGCACAAGACAGATGGACGGCTATGTGGAGGGTTCGCAGTCACTGAAATTACAAGTTAATGACAAGAAGAGATGAAAATAACCACCTGTCAGAATTAATAGCAAAAATAGAAACAACTGCAAAAACGCAATAAAAATCAGTTTCAGAAAAAAAAGGTATTGTAGACTTTTATGGGACGGGTTTGATTCTGGAAATGATGCAAGAGATTGTATACATGTGTGTTTGTGTGTGATAAAAAAAAGCGGAGAGACAACCAGTGAGGAACTGACACAAGTATGTTTGGCTGAGGTGACAATTACGCAATTTATTGATAAATATTATGCAATTTATTGATAACTATTGTGAGGAGCAAGTGCTCATCCTCTGAGCTGTGCAAATAAAGTGCTGTCTGCAACCCGTGTACGGTGATACCCCAGGACAGACAGGTCTTTGCTCTTGTGTAGGAAATGAACATATCGAACACCTGGCCCATAAGCCTTAAATATATGTGAAACCTAAAACAGAGTAAAGCAAACGTCAGAATAGAAGGAAAAATGACACATAATGTATAACGCTAACATATTAAGAGTTCCCTTTCTCCTGAGTGACACTACCAGACACTTAAAGATTATTTCTCCCAGATGGCATTGCCAGAATTATTTTTTTTACTCTCCCAGGTAACATTGGCATATTGGGGGTCCCCTATATCTCAGGTGACACTGTCAGGTTGGAGGGTTTCCTGTATCCCCAGTTACACTGACAAGTTGGGAGCTTCATCTCTCCCAAGTAATACTGGCAGATTAGGGGTCTCTTATCCCTCCTAGGTGACAGTAACAGACTGCGGGGCTACCCTTCATCCATGAGGACAGTAACAGACTGGGGGGTACCCTGCATCCCTGAGGACAGTAACAGACTGGGGGGTACCCTGCATCCCACATGACAGTAACAGACTGGGGGGTACCCTGCATCCCACATAAAAGTAACAGATTGAGGGGGTCTCCTTTCCAGGCAACTCTGACAGAGGTCCGTAGGTTGACACTTACCATATTCCATCCTTTGGAGTCACCACTCATGTCATTTTCAGGGGTCAGGTCCTGCTGGGCTAAGACTGTCTGTTTATCATCTCCCAGTAACTTTACATGCAGCTCATAGACCTGTTTGTGCAGTTTGCTGTCTTCGTACCTAAAGGGTCAAAGAGAAAGTGAGACACAGTGTCTAATAATAATGCTCTGTATATCTGACACGTACATGTGTATAAAACTACAATCAGAATGGTTTGTCTATGGTAGATAAAGGGCTCTGCTGTATGTGATATATGTGTGTGCTTGCGCGTTTGTGCTGCTTTGTGTTTGTGCATGTGTGTGTTTTCGTGCGCATGTGTGTGTTTACGTGTGTTTGTATGCATGAGTGTGTGTGAGCATGTGTGTTTGCACGTGAGCTTGTGTGCATGCATGTGTGCATGTGTCTGTGTGCATATGCGTGTGATTGTGTGTGAATGCATGTGTTTGTATGCATGTGTGTGATTGTGTGTGCATGTGTATTTGTATGCATGAGGGTATGCATACATGCATGTGTGTTTGTGTATGCATGTGTTTGTATGCGTGAGTGTGTGTGCATGTGTTCATTTGTATATATGAGTGTGTGCGCGCATGAGTGTTTGTGTACGCGTGTGCTCACGAGAATCATAGTATGATTCTCGTGAGTGTGTGTGCATGTGTGTGTTTATTTGTATGTTTGATACTTTCTGTAGCCTTTAAAAAGTCTAATTGCAATTATTTCCTGTCATGTTAGTATGATTCTCGTGAATGTGTGTGCATGTGTGTGTTTATTTGTATGTACGCGCGTGTGTGTGTGTGTGTGAAAATCATGCATTATAATGAGTGAGACAAGAAAACGGCACAACAAACCATGCTGTATTATGTTTTGAACTCAGTATGGCACAATATCAGTTCTGGAATAACACGGCTGGCACTCAAGATAAAATCAAAATTTTAAAGCAATGTGTGGCCAGTGAAATCAGCAATAACAACTATTACAGATTTCAGACCATTCAGATATATCTGCCTATTCCTTCCCAAGTGTGGCATGCGATTAGCCGTGCACGGAAAGTGCAGAGGACACAGAATCTTGTAGAAGGCACCAGTAGACATCTGCCTAAACAGGAATCTGACCCTACACAATACCCTGTAGTAAGTCTACAGAAAGTGTGAAGCAACACTCTGCTGTCTGTGTGATATAAAGCTGAGCAATAAATCTGGTGCAATGCTCTGCTGTCTGTGTGATATAATGCTGAGCAATAAAGCTTGTGCAACGTTCTGCTGTCTGTGTGATATAATGCTGAGCAATAAAGCTTGTGCAACGTTCAGCTGTCTGTGTGATATAAAGCAGAGCAATAAAGCTGGTGCAACCCTCTGCTGTCTGTGTGATATAAAGCTGAGCAATAAAGCTGGTGTAACGCTCTGCTGTCTGTGTGATATAAAGCTGAACATACAATAAAGCTGGTGCAACGTACTGCTGTCTGTGTGATATAAAGCTGAGCAATAAAGCTGGTGCAACGCTCTGCTGTCTGTGTGATATAAAGCTGAACAATAAAGCTGGTGCAACGTACTGCTGTCTGTGTAATATAATGCTGAGCAATAAAGCTTGTGCAACGCTCTGCTGTCTGTGTGATATAAAGCTGAGCAATAAAGCTGGTGCAATGCTCCGCTGTCTGTGTGATATAATGCTGAGCAATAAAGCTGGTGTAACGCTCTGCTGTCTGTGTGATATAAAGCTGAACAATAAAGCTGGTGCAAAGCTCTGCTGTCTGTGTGATATAAAGCTGAGCAATAAAGCTGGTGCAACACTCTGCTGTCTGTGTGATATAAAGCTGAGCAATAAAGCTGGTGTAACGCTCTGCTGTCTGTGTGATATAAAGCTGAACAATAAAGCTGGTGTAACGTTCTGCTGTCTGTGTGATATAAAGCTGGTGCAATGCTCTGTAGTCAGTGTGATATAAAGCTGAACAATAAAGCTGGTGCAACGCACTGCTGTCTGTGTGATATAAAGCTGAGCAATAAAGCTGGTGCAACACTCTGCTGTCTGTGTGATATAAAGCTGAGCAATAAAGCTGGTGCAATGCTCTGCTGTCTGTGTGATATAAAGCTGAACAATAAAGCTGGTGCAACACTCTGCTGTCTGTGTGATATAAAGCTGAACAATAAAGCTGGTGTAACGTTCTGCTGTCTGTGTGATATAAAGCTGGTGCAATGCTCTGTAGTCAGTGTGATATAAAGCTGAACAATAAAGCTGGTGCAATGCTCTGCTGTCTGTGTGATATAAAGCTGAACAATAAAGCTGGTGCAATGCTCTGCTGTCTGTGTGATATAAAGCTGAGCAATAAAGCTGGTGCAATGCTCTGCTGTCTGTGTGATATAAAGCTGAACAATAAAGCTGGTGCAACACTCTGCTGTCTGTGTGATATAAAGCTGAGCAATAAAGCTGGTGCAACGTTCTGCTGCCTGTGTGATATAATGCTGAGCAATAAAGCTGGTGCAACGCTCTGCTGCCTGTGTGATATAAAGCTGAGCAATAAAGCTGGTGCAACGCTCTGCTGTCTGTGTGATATAAAGCTGAGCAATAAAGCTTGTGCAACGTTCTGCTGTCTGTGTGATATAAAGCTAAGCAATAAAGCTTGTGCAACGTTCTGCTGTCTGTGTGATATAAAGCTGAGCAATAAAGCTTGTGCAACGCTCTGCTGTCTGTGTGATATAAAGCTAAGCAATAAAGCTTGTGCAACGTTCTGCTGTCTGTGTGATATAAAGCTGAGCAATAAAGCTTGTGCAACGTTCTGCTGTCTGTGTGATATAAAGCTGAGCAATAAAGCTGGTGCAACGTTCTGCTGTCTGTGTGATATAAAGCTGAGCAATAAAGCTTGTGCAACGTTCTGCTGTCTGTGTGATATAAAGCTGAGCAATAAAGCTTGTGCAACGTTCTGCTGTCTGTGTGATATAAAGCTGAGCAATAAAGCTTGTGCAACGTTCTGCTGTCTGTGTGATATAAAGCTGAGCAATAAAGCTTGTGCAACGTTCTGCTGTCTGTGTGATATAAAGCTGAGCAATAAAGCTTGCGCAACATTCTGCTGTCTGTGTGATATAAAGCTGAGCAATAAAGCTGGTGCAACGTACTGCTGTCTGTGTGATATAAAGCTGAGCAATAAAGCTGGTGCAACATTCTGCTGTCTGTGTGATATAAAGCTGAGCAATAAAGCTTGTGCAACGTTCTGCTGTCTGTGTGATATAATGCTGAGCAATAAAGCTGGTGCAACTTTCTGCTGTCTGTGTGATATAATGCTGAGCAATAAAGCTGGTGCAACACTCTGCTGTCTGTGTGATATAATGCTGAGCAATAAAGCTGGTGCAATGCTCTGCAGTCAGTGTGATATAATGCTGAGCAATAAAGCTTGTGCAACGTTCTGCTATCTGTGTGATATAAAGCTGAGCAATAAAGCTGGTGCAACGTTCTGCTGTCTGTGTGATATAATGCTGAGCAATAAAGCTGGTGCAACGCTCTGCTGTCTGTGTGATATAAAGCTGAGCAATAAAGCTTGTGCAACGTTCTGCTGTCTGTGTGATATAAAGCTGAGCAATAAAGCTGGTGCAATGCTCTGCTGTCTGTGTGATATAAAGCTGAGCAATAAAGCTGGTGCAACGCTCTGCTGTCTGTGTGATATAAAGCTGAGCAATAAAGCTTGTGCAACACTCTGCTGTCTGTGTGATATAAAGCTGAGCAATAAAGCTTGTGCAACACTCTGCTGTCTGTGTGATATAAAGCTGAGCAATAAAGCTGGTGCAACATTCTGCTGTCTGTGTGATATAAAGCTGAGCAATAAAGCTTGTGCAACACTCTGCTGTCTGTGTGATATAAAGCTGAGCAATAAAGCTTGTGCAACACTCTGCTGTCTGTGTGATATAAAGCTGAGCAATAAAGCTGGTGCAATGCTCTGCTGTCTGTGTGATATAAAGCTGAGCAATAAAGCTGGTGCAACACTCTGCTGTCTGTGTGATATAAAGCTGAGCAATAAAGCTGGTGTAACGCTCTGCTGTCTGTGTGATATAAAGCTGAGCAATAAAGCTTGTGCAACGCTCTGCTGTCTGTGTGATATAAAGCTGAGCAATAAAGTTGGTGCAACGCTTTGCTGTCTGTGTGATATAAAGCTGAGCAATAAAGCTGGTGCAATGCTCTGCAGTCAGTGTGATATAATGCTGAGCAATAAAGCTTGTGCAACGCTCTGCTGTCTGTGTGATATAAAGCTGAGCAATAAAGCTGGTGCAACGTTCTGCTGTCTGTGTGATATAAAGCTGAGCAATAAAGCTGGTGCAACGTTCTGCTGTCTGTGTGATATAAAGCTGAGCAATAAAGCTGGTGCAATGCTCTGCAGTCAGTGTGATATAATGCTGAGCAATAAAGCTTGTGCAACGTTCTGCTATCTGTGTGATATAAAGCTGAGCAATAAAGCTGGTGCAACGTTCTGCTGTCTGTGTGATATAATGCTGAGCAATAAAGCTGGTGCAACGCTCTGCTGTCTGTGTGATATAAAGCTGAGCAATAAAGCTTGTGCAACGTTCTGCTGTCTGTGTGATATAAAGCTGAGCAATAAAGCTGGTGCAATGCTCTGCTGTCTGTGTGATATAAAGCTGAGCAATAAAGCTGGTGCAACGCTCTGCTGTCTGTGTGATATAAAGCTGAGCAATAAAGCTTGTGCAACACTCTGCTGTCTGTGTGATATAAAGCTGAGCAATAAAGCTTGTGCAACACTCTGCTGTCTGTGTGATATAAAGCTGAGCAATAAAGCTGGTGCAACATTCTGCTGTCTGTGTGATATAAAGCTGAGCAATAAAGCTTGTGCAACACTCTGCTGTCTGTGTGATATAAAGCTGAGCAATAAAGCTTGTGCAACACTCTGCTGTCTGTGTGATATAAAGCTGAGCAATAAAGCTGGTGCAATGCTCTGCTGTCTGTGTGATATAAAGCTGAGCAATAAAGCTGGTGCAACACTCTGCTGTCTGTGTGATATAAAGCTGAGCAATAAAGCTGGTGTAACGCTCTGCTGTCTGTGTGATATAAAGCTGAGCAATAAAGTTGGTGCAACGCTTTGCTGTCTGTGTGATATAAAGCTGAGCAATAAAGCTGGTGCAATGCTCTGCAGTCAGTGTGATATAATGCTGAGCAATAAAGCTTGTGCAACGCTCTGCTGTCTGTGTGATATAAAGCTGAGCAATAAAGCTGGTGCAACGTTCTGCTGTCTGTGTGATATAAAGCTGAGCAATAAAGCTGGTGCAACGTTCTGCTGTCTGTGTGATATAAAGCTGAGCAATAAAGCTGGTGCAACGCTCTGCTGTCTGTGTGATATAATGCTGAGCAATAAAGCTGGTGCAACGCTCTGCTGTCTGTGTGATATCATGCTGAGCAATAAAGCTGGTGCAACGCTCTGCTGTCTGTGTGATATCATGCTGAGCAATAAAGCTGGTGCAATGCTCTGTAGTCAGTGTGATATGCTGAGCAATAAAGCTGGTGCAACGCACTGCTGTCTGTGTGATATAATGCTGAGCAATAAAGCTGATGCAACTCTCTGCAGTCAGTGTGATATAAAGCTGAGCAATAAAGCTGGTGCAATGCTCTGCAGTCAGTGTGATATATAGCTGAGCAATAAATCTGGTGCAATGCTCTGCTGTCTGTGTGATATAAAGCTGAGCAATAAATCTGGTGCAATGCTCTGCTGTCTGTGTGATATAAAGCTGAGCAATAAAGCTGGTGCAACGCTCTGCTGTCTGTGTGATATAAAGCTGAGCAATAAAGCTTGTGCAACGCTCTGCTGTCTGTGTGATATAAAGCTGAGCAATAAAGCTTGTGCAACGCTCTGCTGTCTGTGTGATATAAAGCTGAGCAATAAAGCTTGTGCAACGCTCTGCTGTCTGTGTGATAAAAAGCTGAGCAATAAAGCTGGTGCAACGCTCTGCTGTCTGTGTGATATAAAGCTGAGCAATAAATCTGGTGCAATGCTCTGCAGTCAGTGTGATATAATGCTGAGCAATAAAGCTGATGCAACTCTCTGCTGTCTGTGTGATATAAAGCTGAGCAATAAATCTGGTGCAATGCTCTGCTGTCTGTGTGATATAAATCTGATCAATAAAGCTGGTGCAACGTTCTGCTGTCTGTGTGATATAAAGCTGATCAATAAAGCTGGTGTAACGCTCTGCAGTCTGTGTGATATAATGCTGAGCAATAAATCTGGTGCAATGCTCTGCTGTCTGTGTGATATAAATCTGATCAATAAAGCTGGTGCAACGTTCTGCTGTCTGTGTGATATAAAGCTGATCAATAAAGCTGGTGTAACGCTCTGCTGTCTGTGTGATATAATGCTGAGCAATAAAGCTGGTGCAACGCTCTGCAGTCAGTGTGATATAATGCTGAGCATTAAAGTTGGTGCAACGCTCTGCTGTCTGTGTGATATAAAGCTGAGCAATAAAGCTTGTGCAACGCTCTGCTGTCTGTGTGATATAAAGCTAAGCAATAAAGCTTGTGCAACGTTCTGCTGTCTGTGTGATATAAAGCTGAGCAATAAAGCTTGTGCAACGTTCTGCTGTCTGTGTGATATAAAGCTGAGCAATAAAGCTGGTGCAACGTTCTGCTGTCTGTGTGATATAAAGCTGAGCAATAAAGCTTGTGCAACGTTCTGCTGTCTGTGTGATATAAAGCTGAGCAATAAAGCTTGTGCAACGTTCTGCTGTCTGTGTGATATAATGCTGAGCAATAAAGCTTGTGCAACGTTCTGCTGTCTGTGTGATATAAAGCTGAGCAATAAAGCTTGTGCAACATTCTGCTGTCTGTGTGATATAAAGCTGAGCAATAAAGCTGGTGCAACGTTCTGCTGTCTGTGTGATATAAAGCTGAGCAATAAAGCTTGTGCAACGTTCTGCTGTCTGTGTGATATAAAGCTGAGCAATAAAGCTGGTGCAACGTTCTGCTGTCTGTGTGATATAAAGCTGAGCAATAAAGCTGGTGCAACGTTCTGCTGTCTGTGTGATATAATGCTGAGCAATAAAGCTTGTGCAACGTTCTGCTGTCTGTGTGATATAAAGCTGAACAATAAAGCTGGTGCAACACTCTGCTGTCTGTGTGATATAAAGCTGAGCAATAAAGCTGGTGCAACATTCTGCTGTCTGTGTGATATAAAGCTGAGCAATAAAGCTTGTGCAACACTCTGCTGTCTGTGTGATATAAAGCTGAGCAATAAAGCTTGTGCAACACTCTGCTGTCTGTGTGATATAAAGCTGAGCAATAAAGCTGGTGCAATGCTCTGCTGTCTGTGTGATATAAAGCTGAGCAATAAAGCTGGTGCAACACTCTGCTGTCTGTGTGATATAATGCTGAGCAATAAAGCTGGTGCAACGTTCTGCTGTCTGTGTGATATAAAGCTGAGCAATAAATCTGGTGCAATGCTCTGCTGTCTGTGTGATATAATGCTGAGCAATAAATCTGGTGCAATGCTCTGCTGTCTGTGTGATATAATGCTGAGCAATAAAGCTGGTGCAATGCTCTGCTGTCTGTGTGATATAAAGCTGAGCATAAAGCTGGTGCAACGCTCTGCTGTCTGTGTGATATAAAGCTGAGCAATAAAGCTGGTGCAACGTACTGCTGTCTGTGTGATATAATGCTGAGCAATAAAGCTGGTGCAACGCACTGCTGTCTGTGTGATATAAAGCTGAGCAATAAAGCTGGTGCAATGCTCTGCTGTCTGTGTGATATAATGCTGAGCAATAAAGCTTGTGCAACGCTCTGCTGTCTGTGTGATATAAAGCTGAGCAATAAAGCTTGTGCAACACTCTGCAGTCAGTGTGATATAATGCTGAGCATTAAAGTTGGTGCAACGCTCTGCTGTCTGTGTGATATAAAGCTGAGCAATAAAGCTGGTGCAATGCTCTGTAGTCAGTGTGATATAATGCTGAGCAATAAAGCTGGTGCAACGTTCTGCTGTCTGTGTGATATATTGCTGAGCAATAAAGCTGGTGCAATGCTCTGCTGTCTGTGTGATATAAAGCTGAGCAATAAAGCTTGTGCAACACTCTGCTGTCTGTGTGATATAAAGCTGAGCAATAAAGCTGGTGCAACGTTCTGCTGTCTGTGTGATATAAAGCTGAGCAATAAAGCTTGTGCAACATTCTGCTGTCTGTGTGATATAAAGCTGAGCAATAAAGCTGGTGCAATGCTCTGCAGTCAGTGTGATATAATGCTGAGCAATAAAGCTTGTGCAACGCTCTGCTGTCTGTGTGATATAAAGCTGAGCAATAAAGCTGGTGCAACGTTCTGCTGTCTGTGTGATATAAAGCTGAGCAATAAAGCTGGTGCAACGTTCTGCTGTCTGTGTGATATAAAGCTGAGCAATAAAGCTTGTGCAACGCTCTGCTGTCTGTGTGATATAAAGCTGAGCAATAAAGCTGGTGCAACGTTCTGCTGTCTGTGTGATATAAAGCTGAGCAATAAAGCTGGTGCAACGTTCTGCTGTCTGTGTGATATAAAGCTGAGCAATAAAGCTGGTGCAACGCTCTGCTGTCTGTGTGATATAATGCTGAGCAATAAAGCTGGTGCAACGCTCTGCTGTCTGTGTGATATAATGCTGAGCAATAAAGCTGGTGCAACGCTCTGCTGTCTGTGTGATATCATGCTGAGCAATAAAGCTGGTGCAATGCTCTGTAGTCAGTGTGATATAAAGCTGAGCAATAAAGCTGGTGCAATGCTCTGTAGTCAGTGTGATATAAAGCTGAGCAATAAAGCTGGTGCAACTCTCTGCTGTCTGTGTGATATAATGCTGAGCAATAAAGCTGGTGCAATGCTCTGCAGTCAGTGTGATATAATGCTGAGCAATAAAGCTGATGCAACTCTCTGCTGTCTGTGTGATATAATGCTGAGCAATAAAGCTGATGCAACTCTCTGCTGTCTGTGTGATATAAAGCTGAGCAATAAATCTGGTGCAATGCTCTGCTGTCTGTGTGATATAAATCTGATCAATAAAGCTGGTGCAACGTTCTGCTGTCTGTGTGATATAAAGCTGATCAATAAAGCTGGTGTAACGCTCTGCTGTCTGTGTGATATAATGCTGAGCAATAAAGCTGGTGCAACGCTCTGCAGTCAGTGTGATATAATGCTGAGCATTAAAGTTGGTGCAACGCTCTGCTGTCTGTGTGATATAAAGCTGAGCAATAAAGCTGGTGCAATGCTCTGTAGTCAGTGTGATATAATGCTGAGCAATAAAGCTGGTGCAACGTTCTGCTGTCTGTGTGATATATTGCTAAGCAATAAAGCTGGTGCAATGCTCTGCTGTCTGTGTGATATAAAGCTGAGCAATAAAGCTTGTGCAACACTCTGCTGTCTGTGTGATATAAAGCTGAGCAATAAAGCTGGTGCAATGCTCTGCTGTCTGTGTGATATAAAGCTGAGCAATAAATCTGGTGCAATGCTCTGCAGTCAGTGTGATATAATGCTGAGCAATAAAGCTGATGCAACTCTCTGCTGTCTGTGTGATATAATGCTGAGCAATAAAGCTGATGCAACTCTCTGCTGTCTGTGTGATATAAAGCTGAGCAATAAATCTGGTGCAATGCTCTGCTGTCTGTGTGATATAAATCTGATCAATAAAGCTGGTGCAACGTTCTGCTGTCTGTGTGATATAAAGCTGATCAATAAAGCTGGTGTAACGCTCTGCTGTCTGTGTGATATAATGCTGAGCAATAAAGCTGGTGCAACGCTCTGCAGTCAGTGTGATATAATGCTGAGCATTAAAGTTGGTGCAACGCTCTGCTGTCTGTGTGATATAAAGCTGAGCAATAAAGCTGGTGCAATGCTCTGTAGTCAGTGTGATATAATGCTGAGCAATAAAGCTGGTGCAACGTTCTGCTGTCTGTGTGATATATTGCTAAGCAATAAAGCTGGTGCAATGCTCTGCTGTCTGTGTGATATAAAGCTGAGCAATAAAGCTTGTGCAACACTCTGCTGTCTGTGTGATATAAAGCTGAGCAATAAAGCTTGTGCAAGTTCTGCTGTCTGTGTGATATAAAGCTGAGCAATAAAGCTGGTGCAACGTTCTGCTGTCTGTGTGATATAAAGCTGAGCAATAAAGCTGGTGCAAAGCTCTGCTGTCTGTGTGATATAAAGCTGAGCAATAAAGCTGGTGCAACGCTCTGCTGCCTGTGTGATATAATGCTGAGCAATAAAGCTGGTGCAATGCTCTGCTGTCTGTGTGATATAAAGCTGAGCAATAAAGCTTGTGCAATGCTCTGCTGTCTGTGTGATATAATGCTGAGCAATAAAGCTGGTGCAACACTCTGCTGTCTGTGTGATATCATGCTGAGCAATAAAGCTGGTGCAATGCTCTGTAGTCAGTGTGATATGCTGAGCAATAAAGCTGGTGCAACGCACTGCTGTCTGTGTGATATAATGCTGAGCAATAAAGCTGATGCAACTCTCTGCAGTCAGTGTGATATAATGCTGAGCAATAAAGCTTGTGCAACGCTCTGCTGTCTGTGTGATATAAAGCTGAGCAATAAAGCTGGTGCAACGTTCTGCTGTCTGTGTGATATAAAGCTGAACAATAAAGCTGGTGCAACGCTCTGCTGTCTGTGTGATATAATGCTGAGCAATAAAGCTGGTGCAATGCTCTGCAGTTTAGTTAATGTGATGCTCTGCAGTCATGCAGTGTGATGCTCTGCAACCTGTATGTTTTGATACTTTCTGTAACCTTTACAAAGTCTAATTGCAATAATTTCCTGTCATGTTAGTATGATTCTCTATAATCAGCATAGTGCAATCATGTGGCATATAGTATGTGTGCAATGTTCTGCAGTCTTCATAGTGCAATGCTATGCAGGTACACAAGACACATTACCAGTCCAGTACGTAAATATCCGGCTGATATGAATCCAGCAGATTAGTCCAGAGACCTTCAGCCAACAGATCCACCATCTGCTCCTTTACACACCAACTGCAAAGAACACAGTATTATTATTAATTATCTCTGAATCAAATAGATTGAATCAAAAAGCTGCTGTCCAATATCTATAAAGAAACAGGTTGGTAGTTCAGGTTAAAACCTGTGCAATATCTATAAGCCAGCAGGTAGTTTTGTGTATAAAAGAGGTTATACAGCTAGAAAAGTGAGCAGTACAATATGTATAAGAAGCAAGCAAACAATTCATGGTATAACCACCGGGGACCAGCACAACATCTTTGAGAAATAAGGATCATTTCAGAAGTGTTGAGAAATATATATTGTAATCAAGCTGGCAGTTCTGAGTATAACCACAGGAGGACGCTGTACAATATCTTAACTAATTAAAGGGATAGTGCACTGTAAAATTAGTTTCCCTTAAGGGACAGTCAAGTCCAAAAAAAACTTTCATGATTTGAATAGGGCATGTCATTTTAAACAACTTCCCAATTTACTTTTATCACCAATTTTGCTTTGTTCTTTTGGTATTCTTAGTTGAAAGCTAAACCTATGGCGGTTCATATGCTAATTTCTTAGACCTTAAAGACTGCCTCTAATCTGAATGCATTTTGACCACTAAAGGGCATTAGTTCATGTGTTTCAAATAGATAACATTGAGCTCATGCACGTGAAGTGACCTAGGAACGAGCACTGATTGGCTAAAATGCAAGTCTGTCAAAAGAACTGAAATAAGGGGTCAGTCTGCAGAATCTTAGATACAAGGTAATCACAGAGGTAAAAAGTGTATTAATATAACAGTGTTGGTTATGCAAAACTGAGGAATGTGTAATAAAGGGATTATCTTTCTTTTTAAACAACAAAAATTCTGGTGTTGACTTTCCCTTTAAATGTGTATATCCCTATTTACACAAAGGCCAAAACTGAACCGAAATGTTCACTGTGGGTGTTGGTTTAAAAAAGCAAAGTCAGTTATTTAAATTGCAAGAATAAACCAAACAGGGCAATTTACTCTGTAATATATCACAATGCTATGAGTTATGGGTATAATCACAGGAGGGTGCTGTTCACTATCTATAATAAATATGAGGGCACGGTAGAAAGTGGTAGTTATGGGTATCACAATAGGTTGCAGTGTAATCGTTTTTATAAACTAATAGGCATATGTATAAATATGGGTCATTTTGTATTATTTATAAGAAACAAGTGAGCCGTCAGGGGTATATCCACAGGAAGAAACTATGGAATATTTATGAAGTGTGCAGCTATTGGTATAACTACAGGGGGGCACTGTGGAATATTTATGAAGTGTGCAGCTATTGGTATAACTACATGGGGGCACTATGGAATATTTATGAAGTGTGCAGCTATTGGTATAACTACAGGGGGCACTGTGGAATATTTATAAACACCACAGATATTGCTATAACTACAGGGGGCAGTGTGGAATATTTATGAAGCATGCAGCTATTGGTATAACTACAGGGGGCACTGTGGAATATTTATAAAGCATGCAGCTATTGGTATAACTACAGGGGGCACTATGGGATATTTATGAAGCATGCAGCTATTGGTATAACCACAGGGGGCACTATGGAATACTTATGAAGCATGCAGCTATTGGTATAACTACAGGGGGCACCATGGAATATTTATGAAGCATGCAGCTGTTGGTATGAAGCATGCAGCTGTTGGTATAACTACAGGGGGCACTATGGAATATTTATGAAGCATGCAGCTATTGGTATAACTACAGGGGGCACTATGGAATATTTATGAAGCATGCAGCTATTGGTATAACTACAGGGGGCACTGTGGAATATTTATGAAGCGTGTAGCTATGGGTATAACCACAGGGGGGCACTATGGAATATTTATGAAGCATGCAGCTATTGGTATAACTACATGGGGCACTATGGAATATTTATGAAGCATGCAGCTATTGGTATAACCACAGGGGGCACTATGGAATATTTATGAAGCATGCAGCTATTGGTATAACCACAGGGGGGCACTGTGGAATATTTATGAAGCATGCAGCTATTGGTATAACCACAGGGGGCACTATGGAATATTTATGAAGCATGCAGCTATTGGTATAACTACATGGGGCACTATGGAATATTTATGAAGCATGCAGCTATGGATATAACCACAGGGGGCACTATGGAATATTTATGAAGCATGCAGCTATTGGTATAACCACAGGGGGGCACTGTGGAATATTTATGAAGCATGCAGCTATTGGTATAACTACAGGGGGCACTATGGGATATTTATGAAGCATGCAGCTATTGGTATAACCACAGGGGGCACTATGGAATACTTATGAAGCATGTAGCTATTGGTATAACTACAGGGGGCACTATGGAATATTTATGAAGCATGCAGCTGTTGGTATAACTACAGGGGGCACTATGGAATATTTATGAAGCATGCAGCTATTGGTATAACTACAGGGGGCACTATGGAATATTTATGAAGCGTGTAGCTATGGGTATAACCACAGGGGGGCACTATGGAATATTTATGAAGCATGCAGCTATTGGTATAACTACATGGGGCACTATGGAATATTTATGAAGCATGCAGCTATTGGTATAACCACAGGGGGCACTATGGAATATTTATGAAGCATGCAGCTATTGGTATAACCACAGGGGGGCACTGTGGAATATTTATGAAGCATGCAGCTATTGGTATAACCACAGGGGGCACTATGGAATATTTATGAATCATGCACCTATTGGTATAACTACATGGGGCACTATGGAATATTTATGAAGCATGCAGCTATGGATATAACCACAGGGGGCACTATGGAATATTTATGAAGCATGCAGCTATTGGTATAACCACAGGGGGCACTGTGGAATATTTATGAAGCATGTAGCTATGGGTATAACCACAGGGGGGCACTATGGAATATTTATGACTATGGGAGGGCACTAGTAAAGAAACCTGGCTTCTATGCACAAAGCCTAGGTAGTTTTTGGGTCTTACCTCAAAGAGGATCTGTAAATATAATCAGAAACAAGTGGGCAGCTAAGGGTATAACCACAAAAAATATTGGGGCGGATTCCAATCTTTCAGATTTTTCTAGTTCCATTTTAATAAAACATGACTATTTTTTTTTATTTTTTTTTAACTTTTATTTATAGCCAATGCAGGGTACAGTATTATAAAACACACCATCACTCACCTCACAGGGCGGCTTATGTGAAAAGAAGTACATTACAGTATATTGCGACAGTATAATATGTAATTCTGAACAGTTTCCGATGAATCAACAAACGTTTTGGTAAATAATTGCTTGTACCACAACATTGGAGTTTTTAACATTATTTAACTTAACACCAACTATTAACACACACCCCAGTCAGACCAACTAATCAATCATACAACACATAGCAAACCACCAGTCTCATCCACAAAATTAGCTAGTGTTAGCCTTTGTAGCAGTTTGACCTGATCGCCCCTCAAGTCTATATTAATAACCGATTGTCTTAAAGTATGAAACATAACAATGAGATGTTGAACAATATCTCTTTGCAACTGAGTTATATAAAATCACTGCAGCATCCACACTGCTAGCCCGGTTCTAGGAATATTGCAGTACTTCATACAATTAAAACAGCTAGCAAAACCTTAGTTTAGTTCAAAATGCATCCGCAGATTTAGAGGTCAGAGTAAAAAATAAAAGGAACATTTAATACATGTATCCATTACGTTTGGGGCCCGCAAAATGCATAAGAGACGAAATGGGATAAGACTGCGTATAGGGCATTTCTACTCAAGTGGGTGGATGAGGGAGGGAAAGTGTAAGTGCAGACACAAGAAAATTAAGCAAACAATTTTTAACACCAACAGCAAACATACCAATCAAGCAAACAGACCACCTAGTCAAACAAAACATAGCAAACCACCAAACCTATCCATAAAGCCCTACTAGGTAAATGTTAAAACTTTTACAGCTAGAGTAATGTACCGTTTCAAAATTAATATTTTCTTGACCATGCTAAAAGAAACAGTTGGATTCAGTTAATATCCTCATGTGAACACAAGCGTGAAATAAGGTGTATTTAGAGCAAGATCAGCAAAGTTAGAGTATGAGGCGTTTCCTTTATTTACTCCTTGAGGCAGGGGTTAATACTGAATGATATATTCAGGGGGGGTTAAGATATTTGGTAAGAAAGTGCTTATATGTGCCAATCCTGTTAAAAGATTGCTCTAATTTTTATACATTTATACTTGTGGTGCTTTCTAGAGAATGTAATCAGGTGCTGACAGAGAAATATTACGTTTAAGTGCTGAGGGGAATAGCCTATGTGTAATGTTCCGTTGAGTGTGGGGCAGGCAAATTGCATAAGAGACAGAGTAAAATAGCACTGTACACAGATACATTTCTGCTCAAGTATGGGGCAGGAAAAGGAAAACTATAAAAGCAGACACAAACAAGTTAGGCAGATAACTTTTAACCCTAAAAAAACGGAGCCCAGTTCTAAGCATTAATAGTCCACAAGTCCCAACATTTAACCCACTAAATGCTGTCCATGGTCAGTGCCTTAACCTGATATACACAGGAGACAGCAAGATAGAAAGTTAAGAGCTAACCGACCCCCCCACGGGTCATCCCGTGATTACATTCTAAGTTGTCTTGACTTTGTATGCTCCTCTGTAACACCCGACGGTGCAAGTAAGTAGAAGGACAAGCTTGAATGTTAATCAAAAAGATCCAGGTATTCAGGGAATGTTGAGTTGGTAGGTCTGCAACCGGCTAAATTCCAAATACAAACTGTAGCTGGGTCGTTGTCAGCAGCGGGTCTCCAATTGACACTTCTCCATGTGGTCGGCATACAGCCCGGTAAATTGCGACCATTAATGATTGGTGAGGGGAAGAGTGAGTGTCGGGGTCGCGCTGCAGTTCGGAGTCAGATCCCACGGCTTCCATCGCCTCCTCTTTAATAACTGCAAGGGGTCCTGCTTCCTTGCTATTTCTGATTATGGGACCCGAGCCCTCTGACATCAGTGGCTGTCCTGTCGATCCTTCCTTGTGCCGTCTCTGATGTGCCTCAGGAGTCATGCAGACATAATTACAAATGGGTTCTGCTGAGAGGTGGCACCATTTTGGACTCGCAGACGAGAAATCCACGACCTGAGTTTCGGCCAGTAGTGTCTTCAGGGTAGATTCCAGCTTGGTTAACACTGGCAGAAGCAAGCCCTGTATGGCAATTAAAATGTCTTGGTTTTCAAAGTCTGTTACGACTGGGGAGATTTCCATATTTATTCCTTTGTCCCCAGCTGCGCTGTGTACCATGCGTATCACAGCTCTCTCCTCTTCTATCACTTTCCGTCGTTCCGGGGGCCAAGAGTTGTAAAGCTTGATCCTTAGATGCCCGAACAGCTAAAACTGCTAAGGGCTAGCAGGATGGTGGAGATTTAATCCTAGAATAGGAAAAAAACAACCTGGTCTCAAGCAGAGCAGTTACCACTTGCGACCATCTTGCTAAGCCTCCCACCGGAAGTCAAAACATGACTAATTTTTATGTCAAACACAGCTGGACATTTTCTAATATGGAACTAGACCAAATAAACCTGTAGGAAGCCATGACCACTGCTGAAACATAACAGCAGGGGAACTAGAAAAGGAGTATATCGACAATCCAACAGGCAAAAGCCAAGAACAAGTCCCTACGACCCCCACGGTAAGGCTTGTAACTAAATCTTCACTGGAGAAATATTTGTCACTTTGAATACACCAAATACATCCCTCCGACAAACAACTTGTACTCTGAGGGGAAACAGGCCTCAACTCTGAGAGCCCCTCTCTCTGAAGAATCAAATGCACATCTTCATCCTTCGACCACCTTCAGCTGAGGCAAAGACAAGACTGAGGTACTGGTGAGGTGGGAGGGGTTTATACTGCTCTTGGGGATGGAAATCTTTGCCTCCTCCTAGTGGTAAGGAAGAGTAATTCCCAGGAACAATAGATTGTGGACTCTCAGCACCTGTATGAAAGAAACAACCTTGCAAATCTATAATTGCAGATTCACACTCTGTATTGATTTTGCACCTGCCGATATATTGTATTCACAAACTGATGATGATGACGTATTCAGTATTGTTGGGTATTTTGGTTCCATTCGATGGTCCTCAAAAAGGCAAGTCACCATTGTTGGCACGGGTTGCTCCATCTTGTTTTTCTTCTAAGAGTATGCACAGATCTTTAGCCCATGTCTATTATCATTCGATCTGTGGGTGTTGAATATTTATGAACTGCCTTTGGCTTTTGAATTCGATGTTTCCATTTTGTGGTAGATATTTCATTAAAATGGTGAGTCGAGTGGATTGGAAATCCATGCTGTCCATGACGAATTTTCAGATATCCGCTCAAATCTGATATTGGGCCAGATAACAGGTGGAGCGCAAAATATCGCTTATGTGAGCGAAATATTTGCGCTCCACTCAGTGCGCTGTTATTTTAAGTTAGGTGCAATGTGAACACGCTTCCATAGGCTCCAATCGGAACCTCGTTCTGATGTCGTCAGACACAGCATGAGAACTATTGCAACGAAGGGGCTAAGACGCGCAGCAAAGTGTAAATATATATATATGTGTGTATATATATTTATATATATATATATATATATACACACACATTTATATTTACAGGGAACCCACATTTCCCATAGACCGCTATTTCAGTGCTGTTTTTTTTCTAACACCCCACATCCGCACACTTTAAGCCCTAAACACTGCTTTGTGCAGCTGTTAAAAATATGTTTTCTTAAATACTACATTTGTATGTGTTGTTTTTTTTTTCTCTTATTTTTATTGAGGACAAATTTAAAAAAACAACAACACTGGCATGAGATACATGACTTTAGCATAGTTACATACACTGTCTAGTATACATTGTTACATTCACCGTGCAAATGTCCTCATTTTTGTCCCCTTTAACATCCAGTCTGACCACTATTGGGTCCATAATTGAGCTATAATAAAACAATATGGGGTTAGTGTAAGGGTAAAGCAAAATTAAAACTATATTACCAAAAAGATGTAGAGTATATGGAGTGTGGGCCGAAACTGAACCGTCTATTTTTGTTTTAGCATAATCAGGCACCTTACGGATTTAGCTTTAATGGGAAGGGGAGAGAAATACCTATAATGAGAAATGCGATAAGGTAGTACAAGTAGCGTATTAATTCATAAGAGGGAAGAGCAACAAAGTGCAAGCCGCCGCTTTATGCCTCTGTCGTTTGGTCTTGGGCTCCAGTGTAACAAATACAGCAAATGTCACTATATTTAAGCACCACCAAGTAATGCAGCAGAAAAGTGTAAAAATTAGATGTTTTGCTGTAAAATGGATCCAAAAATCAGCGGATTATCGGATTATAAAATAGAGCTCAGGAAAGTGGGACCGCTCGTGATCGCTGTTCAGACACATCCCTGCTAAATTTGTTTTTTAATAAAAACAAACACTACACTTAAATTTCGGGGCAATTGGGAGACATTTTGAAAATTAACCAGAGTGCTAATTGCTACCGCAAGCTCACAGTAGCATTAACCAGCCACTTGTAATGGCTGGTTATTTATTGTGCGTCCGTAAACGGGCGAATTTGCCCATTTACAGGCATCCAATAAATTAGCGCTCCACTTTGTAATCTAGCTCATTATCTTTTTCAAATAAGGAAATGGTGTTTGCATTGTAATCTCTCCAATGTTAAAAAAATGTGTATCAAGGGCCGTAAAACAGAAAATAAACAGATTTGAGAGTTTGGAATGTACAATATTAAGAAGTAGAGAGTTATGGTTATACTCACTCTGCAATATAAACCGGAAACAAGCAGACAGTTACAGGTATAATATATATATATATATATATACACACAGAGAGAAGCACACTCACAGGAACGAACAACTGGCTCAATACCATTGTTAGCCTGTTCTATGGCGATTTACCACCTGGGTGCAGCTTCTTTTAGCCCAGTAATGCTTTTCACAGAGAAGAACTTTCCTGTAGTATATCAGTCTGATCCCGCCTATTACAGTCAGTCCAGCGCCGAAATACCAGGCAATTCCTCTCTGAGCAAGGAACACAGCAACCACAGACAATCGTTTCAGCCTTCATTGGGCCTCGTCAGTGAGGTGTAGCCATATTCCTCTAAGCACACTGAGCAAGGAGTCCACGTCTGGTTCCCCCTTTTTCCCATCGGGAGACTAAATACACACAGAGAGAAGCACACTTACAAGAATGACCAACTGGCTCAATACGATTGTTAGCCTGTTCTATAACGATTTACCACCTGGGTGCAGCTTTTTAGCCCAGTAATGCTTTTCACAGAGAAGAACTTTCCTGTAGTATATCAGTCTGATCCCGCCTATTACAGTCAGTCCAGCGCCAAAATACCAGGCAATTCCTTTCTGAGCAAGGAACACAGCAACCCCAGACGACCGTTTCAGCCTTCATTGGGCTTCCTCAGTGAGGTGTAGCCATATTCCTCTAAGCACACTGAGCAAGGAGTCCACGTCTGGTTCCCCCTTTTTCCCATCGGGAGACTAAATACACACAGAGAGAAGCACACTCACAGGAACGAACAACCAGCTCAATACGATTGTTAGCCTGTTCTATTGCGATTTACCACCTGGGTGCAGCTTCTTTTAGCCCAGTAATGCTTTTCACAGAGAAGAACTTTCCTGTAGTATATCAGTCTGATCCCTCCTATTACAGTCTAAATATACACAGAGAGAAGCACACTCACAGGAACGAACAACTGGCTCAATACGATTGTTAGCCTGTTCTATGGCGATTTACCACCTGGGTGCAGTACACAATATATACAAGTCAACCCACCAAAAGTGGTGGGAGGTGCTCAGTTAGAAGGACCGTTGGTATATATAAAACAAACATTTTATTCTCCATGACGATAAAAAATGATTATAAAAAACAATTAAATACCCTTTAAAAGGCCACACTGGATATGAGATTTATTAAGTACACCTCAAATTCCAATTTATATCACAAATATGCAGTGAGTCTGAGTGCAGTTATGGAGCAATTAGCATCGGTTGTCCCATTGTACACACGCCACTGAGTAAAAAGTACCCTCCATAAGCTAAGAGGACACAGTCTTCCAAAATTAAGTTCTTAACTCTCATTAGGTAGTGTACAATTATTAAAACTGGTTGGGTCCGTGCACCAAATCTCTGCAAAAATGACTCAGATTCTCACATACCTCTCAACAGCTATTTAACACCATAGATGAGTACATAAAAGGTCAGAGAAATCGCCTGATGTGCGTTTCGCCTCCTGGCTTTCTCAAAGGCAATAATAAAGGTTGCTGTGTAATGTCAATGAGATATAAATAGATAGTCATGGATATATACAGTCGTATGCAAAAGTTTAGGCACCCCTGACAATTTCCATGATTTTCATTTATAAAAAATTGCTTGTTTGGATCAACAATTTCATTTTGATCTATCAAATAACTGAAGGACACAGTAATATTTCAGTAGTGAAATTAGGTTTATTGGATTAACAGAAAATGTGCAATATGCATCAAAATGAAATTAGACAGGTGCATAAATTTGGGCACCCTTGTCATTTTGTTGATTTGATTACCTGTGACTACCTGGCACTGATTAATTGAAACACACAATTGGTTTGGTGAGCCCATTAAGCCTTGAATTTCATAGACAGGTGCATCCAATCATGAGAAAAGGTATTTAAGGTGGCCGATTGCAAGTTGTTGTTCTCTTTGACTCATGACAACATGGGGACCTCAAAACTACTCTCAAATGACCTGAAAACAAAGATTGTTTAACATTATGGTTTAGGGGAAGGCTACAAAAAGCTATCGCAGAGATTTAAGCTGTCAGTGTCCATTGTGAGGAACATAGTGAGGAAATGGAAGACCACAGGCACAGTTCTTGTTAAGGCCAGAAGTAAAATATCGGAGAGGCAAAGGCAAAGGATGGTGAGAATGGTCAAAAACAGCCCACAGACCACCTCCAAAGACCTACAACATCATCTTACTGCAGATGGTGTCACTGTGCATCGTTCAACAATTCAGCGTATGGGAGAGTGATGCGGAAGAAGCCTTTTCTGCACACACGCCACAGAGTCGCTTGACGTATGCAAACACACATTTGGACAAGCCAGCTTCATTTTGTAAGAAGGTGCTGTGGATTGATGAAACAAAGATTGAGTTATTTGGTCATAACAAGGGGCGTTATACATGGCGGCAAAAGAACACAGCGTTCCAAGACAAACACTTTCTAACCACAGTAAAATTTGGTGGATTTTCCATCATGCTGTGGGGCTGTGGGGCCAGTGCCGGAACTGGGAATCTTGTTAAAGTTGAGGGTCGCATGGATTCCACTCAATATCAGCAGATACTTGAGAATAATGTTGAGGAATCAATATACAAAAAGGGGGGTTTGGAAGGAGCGCCTAAATGGTTACACATTAGCACTTTTGTTTATACATTCACCTCTTTACATTCATTTGAAACGTCACATTTTAGTATTACACATTGTTACTCCACACATATTTGTACACTATCACTTGAATTTGTTGTACTATTCTCACACACAATTGCACACTTTTTTATAATTATTAATTATTAGTTCTTCACTACTGGCTAGGTTTTGTTCAGTCTCCTCAAGTACACTTTAGCCTTATTTTAGGCGCTCCTTCCAAACCCCCCCTTTTTGTATATTGCATTTTAGAACAAGACTGTTAGGCTCTTGTTCCCACTAGAAGTGAGCGTGGGTACTCTCTTCTTTGGCGCAGTCTTCTATTTTTCTTTTATTTAATGTTATGGAATCAGTCACAAAGCTGAAGTTACACCGGGGCTGGATATTTCAACAAGACAACGACCCAAAACATTGCTCAAAATCTACTCTGGCATTTATGCAGAGGAACAAGTACAATGTTCTGGAATGTCCATCCCAGTCCCCTGACCTGAATATCATTGAAAATCTGTGGGGTGATTTGAAGCGGGCTGTCCATGATCGGCAACCATCAAACCAAACTGAACGAGAGATGTTTTGCAAGGAGGAATGGTCCAAAATACCTTCATCCAGAATCCAGACACTCATTACAGGCTATAGGAAGCGTCTAGAGGCTGTTATTTCTGCTAAAGGAGGCTCTACTAAATATTAAAGCAATATTTCTGTTGGGGTGCCCAAATTTATCCACCTGTCTAATTTTGTTTTGATGCATATTGCACATTTTCTATTAATCCGATAAACCTCATTTCACTACTGAAATATTACTGTGTCCTTCAGTTATTTGACAGATCAAGATGAAATTGCTGATCCAAACACCCAATTATTTATAAATCATGGAAATTGTCAGGGGTGCCTAAACTTTTGCATACGACTGTAACAACAGGGGGTGGGGGGGTAATGTGACCTATCTATAAGAAGCAAGCTAGCAGACGTAGGTCTTCCATATATGTAAATGGAACTATGGAAGCAGGAAGTTATAGAAATATAAACTTACAATGGTACCGTCCATAACCACCCATAACTGCCTGTTATGTGCATAGCCATTTACGGGCGCGTGATAATTAACCAGCCAATACAAGTGGCTGGTTATTGTTATCGCAAGCTCTAGGCAGCAATTTGCATTTCAAAAACTAACCAGAGATTAGATTTCTGGTTAATTTTCAAAATGTGCCCTACTTGCCCCCAAACTTAAGTGTTGGGTTCCTTTTTGAATTAAAAAAAAAAAATAAGCATCTTTATTTTATTTATTTTTCAAATAACTGCAAAAAGCAGTTTTTAGGGATTAAAGTGTTCGGGTGTGAGGCGATAGAAAAAAACCTTTACATTGCGGTCTATGGGAATTGTGTGTTCTCTATAAATATATATGTATATGCTTATTTACTGTACATATATATTTATGTGTTAATATATGTACTGTATATACACATCTAAACACATAAATATATACTGTATGTATATATTCATATACATATATATTTCACTTTTGCTGCGCGACTTACCCCCTTTGCTGCGCTAGGTTCTCAGCCATGTCTCACGGCATGAGAACGAGCTCCCATTTGAGCCTATGAAAGCATGCTCTCGTGAGCGCAAAGCTTCCTTTCAATGTGAATGCGAGGTCGTGTTCGCATTGCACCTAACTTGTAATACCAGTATACATTTGAGTGGAGTGCAAAAATCACGCTCGCATAAGCAATATTTTGTGCTCCACTTTAATCTGGCCCAATGTAGTAGTTACAGGTATATCTATCAGAAACACACAGACACAAAAGAGCATTGTACAAAGTAGTGGGACCACAAGAGGGCACGGAGCAATATTTATAGGAAATAAATGAGTAATTTTAGTTATTACCACAAGCTGTTGCTATTTGGCATCAAAGGAAGGCACAGTGACATAACTCACATGCATGTAATTATGGGTATAACTGTGGTGTTTCTCACTGTGGTGTTTCTCTTAGCAGCTGTGGCTATAACCACAGTAGGGTCATGTGACATATGTATATGATACACTGGTAGCTGTGATATAAATGAAGGAGGGTGTTGTTGTTTTATATTTATAAGATGCAAGCAGTTTTGCAGAGGTGGATTTTGGCCTAGGC
>NC_069505.1:487086875-487091875 GCF_027579735.1 Bombina bombina | reverse complement strand
CTGCTCTGAGCAGGCGGACAGACATCGCCGGAAATCAACCCGATCGAGTACAATTGGGTTGATTGACACCCCCCTGCTGGCGGCCCATTGGCCGCGAGTCTGCAGGGGGTGGCGTTGCACCAGCAGCTCTTGTGAGCTGCTGGTGCAATGCTGTATACGGCGAGCGTATTGCTTGCCGTATTCAGCAAAGTCTGGCGGACCTGATCCGCAGTGTCGGATCAGGTCCGCCAGACTTTGATAACTTGGGGCCTGTGTGTGAAAGTGAGTGTATTTGTGTGTGTGCGAGAGAGAATGTGTGTGTTAGTGTGTGTGAGAGAGAGAATGTGTGTGTGTTAGTGTGTGTGTGAGAGAGAGTGTGTGTGTGCTAGTGTGTGTGAGAGAGTGTGTGTGTGAGAGAGAGAGAGAGAGAGAGAGAGAGTGTGTGTTAGTCTGTGTGTGTGTTAGTGTGTGTGTGAGAGAGAGTGTGTGTGTGTTAGTGTGTGTGAGAGTCTCTGTGTGTGTGTTAGTGTGTGTGTAAGTGTGTGTGAGAGTGTGTGTGTGTGTTAGTGTGTGTGAGAGTGTGTGTGTTAGTGTGTGTGTGAGAGAGAGTGTGTGTTAGTGTGTGTGTATTATTGTGAGAGAGAGAGAGTATGTTAGTGTGTGTGAGAGAGAGCGTGTGTGTGAGAGAGAGTGTGTGTGTGTTAGTGTGTGTGTGAGAGTCTGTGTGTGAGTTAGGTGTTGCAAGTGAGCGTGACCCATGATAGCACTGAAAAATGTAGCTTGTCTGGAAACCTTAAGTAAAGTGTTAGGGCTAGAATAAATGCACAACAAAATACATGTATAATATATACTGTATATATATCAGTTTTTATATCAGTGATCTCCAGAGAAAATCAGGGCAGTGTAATACTTTCTACTAGAATTACACTTTCTCATATTCAAACCACAAATTAATTGCATCATTTAACATAAAGGTATTTAATGATAATTTGAGCAATAAACATTTAATACTTTTAATATTAGCTGAATTTAGCTTCTTTTTGGATACAATTTTAGATGGGTAGTGAGTATAATCAGCCGGTTGGTGCACCCAATAAAAAGGTGCTGGAGAGAAGTGTGTGTGTGTGTGTGTGCGTGCGTGCGTGCGTGCGTGCGTTGTAGATACATGATTCAAAGCACTCTCTGGACTTCTGACAACAAAGACAAAATTTATTGTGATAGTGACGTTTCGGGACCAAACCTGTCCCTTCTTCTGGTTTGGTCCCGAAACGGCACTATCACAATAAATTTTTTCTTTGTTGTCAGAAGTCCAGAGAGTGCTTTGAATCATTTATCTACTACATACTCCTGAGAGCACCCTGGCAGTTGTGGAGAGTTGGTGAGAGTGCAGATACTGAACTTTGATATATATATATATATATATATATATATATATATATATATATATATATATATATATATAAATCAATGTAAATATTTGCATAGGAAATTAGTACATCTAAGCAAGTATCCCCGCTTGCCCCCAGAAATTCTTAATATGCAATGTTTCCAATGCACAAGAGAATTGTGGGTAAGATATGCAAATTAGGTATGCAAATTCTCAGTTTTTTTGCTTCAAAATACTGTTTTAACACAGCGATCCTTTTAAACAGGAATATGACAGCAAACCAGAAATCACTCACTATACAAGCCTGTTTCGTTCTTTTTAGAACTCATCAGTAGGAGATAGATTTCTGATTGCTGCATTGGAAAAGCTATTTTCATGGTTAAACCAAAATTTATTAAAATTATGGGGGGGGGAATAAAAAACTGAAATTAAAATCCTCCGTGTCTCAAAATTAAATCAATGTAAATGTTTGCATAGAAAATTAGTACATCTAAGCAACTATCCCCACTTGCCCCCAGAAATTCTTAATATGCAATGTTTCCAATGCACAAGAGAATTGTGGGTAAGATATGCAAATTCTCAGTTTTTTGCTTCAAAATACTGTTTTAACACAGCGATCCTTTTAAATAGGAATATGACAGCAAACCAGAAATCACTCACTATACAAGCCTGTTTCGTTCTTTTTAGAACTCATCAGTAGGAGATATATTTCTGATTGCTGCATTGGAAAAGCTATTTTCATGGTTAAACCAAAATTCATTAAAATTATGGGGGGGGGGATAAAAAACTGAAATTAAAATCCTCCATGTCTCAAAATTAAATCAATGTAAATATTTGCATAGGAAATTAGTACATCTAAGCAAGTATCCCCGCTTGCCCCCAGAAATTCTTAATATGCAATGTTTCCAATGCACAAGAGAATTGTGGGTAAGATATGCAAATTAGGTATGCAAATTCTCAGTTTTTTTGCTTCAAAATACTGTTTTAACACAGCGATCCTTTTAAACAGGAATATGACAGCAAACCAGAAATCACTCACTATACAAGCCTGTTTCGTTCTTTTTAGAACTCATCAGTAGGAGATAGATTTCTGATTGCTGCATTGGAAAAGCTATTTTCATGGTTAAACCAAAATTCATTAAAATTATGGGGGGGGAGATAAAAAACATTGCATATTAAGAATTTCTGGGGGCAAGCGGGGATACTTGCTTAGATGTACTAATTTCCTATGCAAATATTTACATTGATTTAATTTTGAGACATGGAGGATTTTAATTTCAGTTTTTTATCTCCCCCCCCCCATAATTTTAATGAATTTTGGTTTAACCATGAAAATAGCTTTTCCAATGCAGCAATCAGAAATCTATCTCCTACTGATGAGTTCTAAAAAAAAACGAAACAGGCTTGTATAGTGAGTGATTTCTGGTTTGCTGTCATATTCCTGTTTAAAAGGATCGCTGTGTTAAAACAGTATTTTGAAGCAAAAAAACTGAGAATTTGCATACCTAATTTGTATATCTTATCCACAATTCTCTTGTGCATTGGAAACATTGCATATTAAGAATTTCTGGGGGCAAGCGGGGATACTTGCTTAGATGTACTAATTTCCTATGCAAATATTTACATTGATTTAATTTTGAGACATGGAGGATTTTAATTTCAGTTTTTTATCTCCCCCCCCCCATAATTTTAATGAATTTTGGTTTAACCATGAAAATAGCTTTTCCAATGCAGCAATCAGAAATCTATCTCCTACTGATGAGTTCTAAAAAAAAACGAAACAGGCTTGTATAGTGAGTGATTTCTGGTTTGCTGTCATATTCCTGTTTAAAAGGATCGCTGTGTTAAAACAGTATTTTGAAGCAAAAAAACTGAGAATTTGCATACCTAATTTGCATATCTTACCCACAATTCTCTTGTGCATTGGAAACATTGCATATTAAGAATTTCTGGGGGCAAGCGGGGATACTTGCTTAGATGTACTAATTTCCTATGCAAATATTTACATTGATTTAATTTTGAGACATGGAGGATTTTAATTTCAGTTTTTTATCTTTCCCCCCCATAATTTTAATATATATATATATATATATATATATATACAAATAAATGTAAAATGGGTGTTTATTAAGATGTTAACACATTGAGTATGGTATATGGCAATGTGTTGGACTGGGAAGGGCTCAAAGCTGTATATGAATGTGTGTATTTATATATGTGCGTACATACTTATGTGTATACATACACACATATATATAAACATACAAATATATATATATATATCCTATATGGCCAAACTTGTCAAATAGTTAATGTTTTCCTGTTCACACTTGAGGTAGCATCTATCTATTTTACATTGCTTCTGGGCAGATATTAATCCATAGACTCCATCAGGCACACTCAGAGGATCCCTGAGCAACTGCTCATCTAGGACACTAGTGGAATCAACATATTACAGGGGACCTAATTCTGAGATATTAGTGAACAAATTACTGGAACCATTTGTAAACTCAACATTTTAATAGGACCTCTCTGAGGGGCTGATGATCTACAGCTCTCTGCTCTGGCGAGATGGTCTAAGATGTCTCGTCAGTACAGAGAGGTCCCTCAAAAATATTTATCTTGACAGATGTTTATCTTGCTATGCAGGTTATGGATGTGAAGGATCGGAACTTACATAGCATTATAATTTTCAAAAAAAGCCCCCAAAGATTTTGTGAGATTTCTCTTCATGCCGGTGAGTTTTTGATCAGGCTCTGAGACTCTGGTAAGCTCAACATGTTACTGGGAATCGCTTGAGACAACGACTAGTAAGCTCCACACAATAAACCGGGAAGCCCCTGAGACAACTCCCTCTGAGACGATAGTAAGCTCCACATATTAAACTGGGAAGCCCCTGAGACAACTCCCTCTGAGACGATAGTAAGCTCCATATATTAAACTGGGAAGCCCCAGAGACAACTCCCTCTGACACGATAGTAAGCTCCACACACTAAACTGGGAAGCCCCTGAGACAACACCCTCTGAGACACTAGTAAGCTCCACACACTAAACTGGGAAGCCCCTGAGACAACTCCCTCTGAGACGATAGTAAGCTCCACATATTAAACTGGGAAGCCCCTGAGACAACACCCTCTGAGACACTAGTAAGCTCCACACACTAAACTGGGAAGCCCCTGAGACAACTCCCTCTGAGACGCTAGTAAGCTCCACATATTAAACTGGGAAGCCCCTGAGACAACACCCTCTGAGACACTAGTAAGCTCCACACATTAAACTGGGAAGCCCCTGAGACAACACCCTCTGAGAAACTAGTAAGCTTGACAAAACCCTCTAAGACACTATTGAACTACACATTTTTCTGGGATCTTGCTAAGACACCAGTAAACTCAACATATCACTATGACAATTATAAGTCCCTATTGAACTTAACGTATTACTGGGAATCCCTCTGACACACTAGAGAGCTCAACATAAAAGTACTCTTCTGCAACGCTAGTGAGCACAACATATTACTGGGACCATTCAGAGCCACAAGTAGACACAGACAAACAAGTGAGGTAGGTGCATAAAGATTAAGTAATAGTATTCGTATAAGCAAAGCTTGTTGTATCATGTCGTCCTCACCTGTAAA
>NC_069505.1:487074375-487081875 GCF_027579735.1 Bombina bombina | reverse complement strand
TATGAAGGAACCACCGCAGGTAAGCACTTATACATGTACACAGATTGATTCACAGGATGGCAGGAAGATACACATGTATCAGATTACATACAAAGGCAGAAAGGTATACACAGGCAGATGGACTGATATACCCATATGGTGAGCCAGGAAGACACATAGGTGGTCAACCATATATACAAGTAGATACAAAGAATACTTATAAACAGATTGATAGGAGGATAGACAGGAGGTGGATAGGCAGACATACAGGTCCATACATGGATTAAACGTACACAAATAGGCTGGTGGATTTAAAGGTAGATACACAGGTAGGTGGATTCCTGTGCAGGTATATAGGTAAGAAGGTAAATTGATAAGCAATGAGACAAAGGCAGCAGGTAGATATACAGGTAATTAGTTGCCTATATGGGAAGGCAGGTAGATCCTCATCTAGACAAGCAAATGCACTGCTAGATTAAAAGCTAAAAAGGCACATAGACAGGTGGGTATACAGCTAGGCAGGTGCACGAGTGTTCAGATACCAGTGGGCAGGTTTCGAATTAAGCACATACACAGGTTGGAAAGGTTAAAGGGAACATGGGTAGACAGGAAATGAGGTACCTATTCAGGTAGATACACAGGTAAAGAGGTAGTTACATTATAAGTCATGTTTCTTCAGAAGTAAATACACTGGTAGGAAGATGGATACACAGAAACAGAGATAACTAAGAACCTAGACAGAGAAGACGGCAGATAAACAGCTAGATACACATGTAGGAAGGTGCCTATGTTGGAAAGTTGGTGGATACACTACTAACAGGTTGAATTAGTAGGTAGGTACACTCAGAGGTAAGTAGATATTTATGAGAGTGAACTACCTTAGGTTTTTCAGGTCATCTGCAGACACACAGGTATGTTTACTGATACTCGTCTATTGTACAGCTAAGCAGGTAAGTACAGGTGTAGATTGTAAGTATATGTTAAGCACAAGAATAGGGACAGGTAGAAACCTTGATACACATATATATACATAGCTGTGCAGGTAAGTACATAGATAGGCTGGTAAGTACAAACAAAGGCTTACAGACAGGTAAGTAGATGTGCAGATGTCAGGTAGAAAGATTCTCAGACAGTCAAGCAGACATATACATATTTAAATAGGTTGGTAAGTAATTAGATTCACAGTCTGGTGGTAAAACTCAGAGAATTCTTACCCTCAGGATTCGGGCTTTTCAGGAAGTTTCTACCAAATGGCTTTTTCTTATAAATATCTTTCCAGTTGTTGCTCTGCAGCAATGGGATCCCTCTCACTTTCAGCCCCCACTCAATGTCACACAACGCCAGCCAATCCTGGGGTGACTGGGGCTCCTCAGAGTCAAGAGATGGGTGAACTGCACCAAGCCATTGGCTTATGCTCTGGGCCACTGGAGAAGTCACTCTGTGTTCTCCTGGACTCTCAACTGTCTCTTTGTGCCTCTCTTGACTCTTAGTTGTGTTACTGTGTCCCTGCAGACTTCCAGCTGTCTCTTTATGTTTCTCTTGACTTACAGTTGTCTCACTGTGTCCCTGCAGACTTTTAGCTTTCTCTTTGTGTCTCTCTTCACTCTCTTTTCTTTTATTGTGTTCCTCAAGATTCCCTTGTGTCTTCTTGTAGTATCCCTTCTCACTGTTAGCTGTCTCAGTGTGCCCCTCTGCACTCAAAACTGTCTCATTGTGTCCTTTTGGACTCTTAGCAGTCTTAATATTTTTCTCAGGACTCCCAGCTGTCTCTTTGTGTTCCACCTGACTCTCAGCTCTCTCTTTGTGTTCCACCTGACTCCCAGCTGTCTCTTTGTGTTCCACCTGACTCTCAGCTGTCACTTTGTGTTCCACCTGACTCTCAGCTGTCTCTTTGAGTTCCACCTGACTCCCAGCTGTCTCTTTGTGTTCCACCTGACTCTCAGCTGTCTCTTTGTGTTCCACCTGACTCCCAGCTGTCTCTTTGTGTTCCACCTGACACCAAGCTGTCTCTTTGTTTTCCACCTGACTCTTAACTATCTCTTTGGGTTTCTTCTGTTCCTGAGCAATTTGTTTCTGTGACTCTGCTGCCTTCAGTTCTTTATCTGTCTCTTTCTTTCCTACATCTCTCTCCTGCTTTTTCTTTCCCTTAGCTGCCACCTCGTGTAGCTCCTTCTGAATGTTTTTTCTCTTATCATGGGTCTGGACTGTCTCTTTGTGTACATCATTATTCTCAGCTGTCTCTTTTTGTTGCTCCTGTTTCTGAACCAATTCTTTTTTTGCCTTTGTTGTCTCTGGGTGTCGCTTTACCTCCTGGCCAGTCTCTTTATGTTTTTTCTTTTCCTGAACTGTGTCTTTGTGTATTTCCTTTTTCTGAGCTTCCTTCTCATCCTGTGCCAGTACATTCTGTAGCTTTTCGTCTGTCTCTTTGTATGATTCCTGATTCTTGGCTGTTGTCTCTTTTGTTTGCACAGCTTTTTTAGATTTCTCTCTTTGTTCCTTCTGTTTCACAGCTGTCTCTTTAGATTCTCCATCTTGTTTCTGAGTGATTTCAACTGACTCCTTACAGATCTCATGATCTTTTGCTAACTCTTTTTGTATGTTATTTTTTTTAACACTCTCTTTATGTGTTTCTTCCTTTTTAGTTAACTCTTTGGCTTCTTCCTTTTCCTGATCAGCTTTGTGCCTCTCCTGTTCAGTGTGTTTCAGTCTCTCTTGTTCCTTTGCTATCTCTTTGTGACTCTCCTGTTCCTGAGTTGTCAGTTTAGATTTCTCATGTCCCTGAAGTGTTTCTTTAGGTGTCACCTGTATCTCAGATACTTCCTTAGGTGTCTCCTGTTCCTGAACTGTCTCTTTGAGTTTGTCACTTTTATCTACCTTATATTTGGCTTTATCCTTTTCTTTAGCTGTCTCTTTTGGAGTCTCCAATTCTAGAGTCATTCCTGTTGGGCACTGCTGCGCCTTGTTGTGCCTCTTTGGTATCTGAGCTGTCTCTTGTGACTCTGTTTTCTGCTTCTCTTCCTTATTCTGTGCACTCTCTTGTACTCTTTTCTTTTCTCCCTCTCCTGTCTCCCCCTGTCCTCTCCCTACTGTACTATCCCCCTGCTTATTCATGGTTATCTCATCTCCCCCTGTGTTGTCCCACTGCTCGCTGCACTCGCTCATCTCTCTGTCTGTTTCCTTCTTTCTTCTGCGGCTGTTTTGACAGCTTCTTTACCCTCCCTCAGTGGGCCTGGCCTCAACAGCTCTACCTGCCCAGGTAGGAGGGAGGGGCAGGGAGATCAGAATGAGTAACAGAAGAAGAGCGCAGTATGCAGGAGGAGGGAAGCAGGAAGATGTGCAAAGGGAATGGGGCAACAAGGGGAACAGATGAAAGCAAAGGGTTCAGGGGAGTGGGAAGATGTGCAGGGGGAGCAAGATTTGTTAGATGCGGGCAAGGGTGAGAAAGGTGTGCAGGGGCAAGAAAGGTGTGCAGGGGGCAAGAAAGGGAGTGAGGAGATTTGTTAGATGTGGGCAGGGGTGAGAAAGGTGTGCGTGCATGGGGTGAAAAAGCTGTGCAGGGGGTGAAAAAGGTGTTCAGGGGGCGAGAAAGGGAGTGGAGAGATTTGTTAGATGTGGGCAGGGGTGAGAAAGGTGTGCAGGGGTGAAAAAGGTGTGCAGGGGGTGAAAAAAGGTGTGCAGGGGGCGAGAAAGGTGTGCAGGGGGCGAGAAAGGTGTGCAGGGGGCGAGAAAGGTGTGCAGGGGGTGAGAAAGGTGTGCAGGGTGTGAAAAAGGTGTGCAGGGGGTAAAAAAGGTGTGCAGGGGCGAGACAGGAAGTGGGGAGATTTGTTAGATGTGGTCAGGGGTGAGAAATGTGTGCAGGGGATGAGAAAGGTATGCAAGGGGTGAGAAAGGTGTGCAGGGGATGAGAAAGGTATGCAGGGGGTGAAAAGGGTGTGCAGGGGTGAGAAAGGTGTGCAGGGGTGAGAAAGGTGTGCAGAGGTGAGAAAGGTGTGCAGGGGTGAGAAAGGTGTGCAGGGGTGAGAAAGGTGTGCAGGGGGTGAGAAAGGTGTGCAGGGGTGAGAAAGGTGTGCAGGGGTGAGAAAGATGTGCAGGGGGCGAGAAAGGTGTACAGGGGGTGAGAAAGGGAGTGGGGAGATTTGTTAGATGTGGGCAGGGGTGAGAAAGGTGTGCAGGGGGTGAGAAAGGTGTGCAGGGGGTGAAAAGGGTGTGCAGGGGGTGAAAAAGGTGTGCAGGGGACGAGAAAGGTGTGCAGGGGGTGAAAAGGGTGTGCAGGGGGCGAGAAATGTGTACAGGGGGCGAGAAAGGGAGTGGAGAGATTTGTTAGATGTGGGCAGGGGGTGAGAAAGGTGTGCAGGGGGTGAGAAAGGTGTGCAAGGGGTGAAAAAGGTGTGCAGGGGGTGAAAAGGGTGTGCAGGGGGTGAAAAAGGTGTGCAGGGGACGAGAAAGGTGTGCAGGGGGTGAAAAGGGTGTGCAGGGGGCGAGAAATGTGTACAGGGGGCGAGAAAGGGAGTGGAGAGATTTGTTAGATGTGGGCAGGGGGTGAGAAAGATGTGCAGGGGGCGAGAAAGGTGTACAGGGGGTGAGAAAGGGAGTGGGGAGATTTGTTAGATGTGGGCAGGGGTGAGAAAGGTGTGCAGGGGGTGAGAAAGGTGTACAGGGGGTGAAAAGGGTGTGCAGGGGGTGAAAAAGGTGTGCAGGGGACGAGAAAGGTGTGCAGGGGGTGAAAAGGGTGTGCAGGGGGCGAGAAAGGTGTACAGGGGGCGAGAAAGGGAGTGGAGAGATTTGTTAGATGTGGGCAGGGGGTGAGAAAGGTGTGCAGGGGGTGAGAAAGGTGTGCAAGGGGTGAAAAAGGTGTGCAGTGGGCGAGAAAGGGAGTAAGGATATTTATTAGATGTGTGCAGGGGGTGAGAAAGGTGTGCAGGGGGTGAGAAAGGTGTGCAGGGGGTGAAAAAGGTGTGCAGGGGTAAAAAAGGTGTGCAGGGGCGAGAAAGGGAGTGGGGAGATTTGTTAGATGTGGGCAGGGGTGAGAAAGGTGTGCAGGGGGTGAAAAAAGGTGTGCAGGGGAGAGAAAGGTGTGCAGGGGGTGAGAAAGGTGTGCAGGGTGTGAAAAAGGTGTGCAGGGGGTAAAAAAGGTGTGCAGGGGCGAGAAAGGAAGTGGGGAGATTTGCTAGATATGGGCAGGGGTGAGAAATGTGTGCAGGGGGTGAGAAAGGTATGCAGGGGGTGAGAAAGGTGTGCAGGGGGTGAGAAACGTATGCAGGGGTGAAAAAGGTGTGCAGGGGTGAGAAAGGTGTGCAGGGGTGAGAAAGGTATGCAGGGGTGAGAAAGGTGTGCAGGGGTGAGAAAGGTATGCAGGGGGTGAGAAAGGTGTGCAGGGGTGAGAAAGGTGTGCAGGGGTGAGAAAGGTGTGCAGGGGTGAGAAAGATGTGCAGGGGGCGAGAAAGGTGTACAGGTGGCGAGAAAGGGAGTGGGGAGATTTGTTAGATGTGGGCAGGGGTGAGAAAGGTGTGCAGTGGGTGAGAAAGGTGTGCAGGGGGTGAAAAGGGTGTGCAGGGGGTGAAAAAGGTGTGCAGGGGACGAGAAAGGTGTGCAGGGGTGAAAAGGGTGTGCAGGGGCAAGAAAGGTGTACAGGGGGCGAGAAAGGGAGTGGAGAGATTTGTTAGATGTGGGCAGGGGTGAGAAAGGTGTGCAGGGGTGAAAAAGGTGTGCAGGGGGCAAGAAAAGGGAGTGAGGAGATTTGTTAGATGTGGGAATGGGTGAGAAAGGTGTGCAGGGGGCGAGAAAGGGAGTGGAGAGATTTGTTAGATGTGGGCAGGGGTGAGAAGGTGTGCAGGGGGCAAGAAAAGGGAGTGAGGAGATTTATTAGATGTGGGCAGGGGTGAGAAAGGTCTGCAGGGGGAGAGAAAGGTGTGCAGGGGGTAAAAAAGGTGTGCAGGGGGCGAGAAAGGAAGTGTGGAGATTTGTTAGATGTGGGCAGGGGTGAGAAAGGTGTGCAGGGGGTGAGAACGGTGTGCAGAGGGTGAAAAAGGTTTGCAGGGGGTAAAAAAGGTGTGCAGGAGCGAGAAAGGGAGTGGGGATATTTGTTAGATGTGGACAGGGGTGATAAAGGTGTGCAGGGGGTGAAAAAGGTGTGCAGGGGGCGAGAAAGGCAGTGTGGAGATTTGTTAGATGTGGGCAGGGGTGAGAAAGGTGTGCAGGGGTGAAAAAAGTGTGCAGGGGGTGAGAAAGGTGTGCAGGGGGTGAAAAAGGTGTGCAGGGGGTGAAAAAGGTGTGCAGGGGGTGAGAAAGGTATGCAGGAGGTGAGAAAGGTGTGCAGGGGTGAGAAAGATGTGCAGGGGGCGAGAAAGGTGTTCAGGGGGCGAGAAAGGTGTTCAGGGGGTGAGAAAGGTGTACAGGGGAGAAAGGTGTGCAGGGGTGAGAAAGGTGTGCAGGGGCAAGAAAGGTGTGCAGGGGGCAAGAAAGGTGTGCAGGGGGGAGAAAGGTGTGCAGGGGGCGAGAAAGGTGTGCAGGGGGCGAGAAAGGTGTGCAGGGGGGAGAAAAGTGGGATTGCACCAAAATGTGCAAGAATAGTAAGCAGTAAAGTGTAAGGGTACTATGTATGTAGGGGAAGTGGCATCGTCTACAGCAAAATGTGCAGAGGGTGGGGGCACCAAGGTGTTCAGGTAGCAGTAGGGGTAAATGGTAACAAGGTGTGCAGGGATGAGGGGGCAGAACATTATGCAGGAGGAGAGGGCAGCAGAGTGAGAAGGGGAGTTGGGCAGTAGAGTGTGCAGGGGTTGGTGGTAGCTGGGGTGAGGGGTAGCAAGATATGCAGGAGGAGGGTGCAGCAGAATCTGCAAGGTTAGTAGGATAAGAACAAGAAGTGCAGGAGGAGTAAACAAACAGGCTGCATGTAGCCAAACTCACAGCCTTAAATTATAGTGATTGTGACTTATAAGCATGCAGAGTAGCAACCTGCCAACATTCTTACTGTACTACACAGCAGATTTGGTCCAGCCCATGTCATCAGTGTTTCCATGCCTAAGAGATGAGGTAGCCCTGCACTACTGCTATGTAGGACAGGGGACACTATGGAGCCTCTGCATGCCTGACTGGGGACTTAGCCCAGCACGTTTGTTACCCTCATAAGGACAGGGGACACTATGGAACCTCTGCATGCCTGACTGGTGACTTAGCCCAGTACCCTTGATACCCTCATAAGGACAGGGGACACTATGGATCCTCTGCATGCCTGACTGGTGACTTAGCCCAGCACCATTGTTGCCTTCAGTAAGGCAGGGGTTACTGTAGAATCCCTGCATGCCAGGGTGGCGATTTGGTCCAGGACCATTGTTACCCTCTAGAACCTCTGCATATTGAACTGGTGACTTTGCCTTTAGTAGGGCATGGGGTGTACTAGGATGCCCAGCATCTTTGCTACCTTCTGCATGACAGCCTTCTGATTTTACCCAGCATCATTGTTGCTACAGACAGTGCTTTGCAATCTAAGTCCCTAATTCTGAGCTATGTCCCTCTGAGACA